>NC_092786.1:61589903-61814147 GCF_047496795.1 Chiloscyllium punctatum
AGCCAATCACCACAATCTTAGCCAATGGGGTTACCAATCAGGAATCATGGCTGAGATTATTTCAATATCTTCAGTTTAAGGAATTTGCTGCTGATCCAGTGAGCTCATAGATGTGCCCTTTGACCTCTGAGATCTGCAGTTTAAAATCTCCCAGTCTGACCATTAATCAGTTTCTTGTGATTGATTATGTTCAGAAAGTTTCAGCTCAGTAGTTTATTGACAGATCTGAGATTAAATTATCAGGTGAGCATCAAAAACAAGAAACGTCTCTGAAATAGCCCTCACCCTGGCTCTGTCTTCTCAATTTTGTGAAGGGATCTGATCAGAACCTACCTCTCCCTCCGGCACCAGGACAGGTCCAGAGAGAGACAGCTTGTCATTCAAAATAGTGGATGGTACGGTGGCTCAGTGGTTAGCACTGCTGCCTCACAGAGGCAGGGATCTGGGTTAGATTCCAGCCGCGGGTGACTGTGTGGAGTTTGCACATTCCCCCTGTGTCTACGTGGGTTTCCTCCAGATGCTCCAATTTCCTCCCACAGTCCAAAGATGTGCAGGTTAGGGTGAATTGGCCATGAGAAATTGTCCATAATGTTCAGGGATGTGTAGGTTAGTTGCATTAGTTGGAGTAAATGTAGAGCAATAGGGTAAGGGAATGGTCTGGTTGGGTTACTCTTCAGAGGGTCAGCGTGGACTTGTTGGGCCAGTTGGGCTGTTTCCAATACTGTAAGGATTCTATGAAAACAAAATACTACAGGGGATCTGAAATAAACACAGAGAATGCTGAAGAAACTCAGCAGGTCTGATCTGTGGAGAGAGAAAAATAATTTTTTAGATTAGATTTAATTACAGTGTGGAAACAGGCCCTTCAGCCCAACAAGTCCACACCGACCCACCGAAGCACAACCCACCCATACCCCTACATTTACCCCTTACCTAACACTACGGGCAATTTAGTATGGCCAATTCACCTGACCTGTACATCTTTGGACTGTGGGAGGAAACCCACGCAGACACGGGGAGAACATGCAAACTCCACACAGTCAGTCGCCTGAGGCGGGAAGTGAACCCGGGTCTCTTGGCGCTGTGAGGCAGCAGTGCTAACCACTGTGCCACCGCGCCACCCACTAATGTTTCAAGTCCAGTGACCCTTCTTCAGAACATCAGAGAGATGGAATTGTGATCTGATACGGTTCTGTATCTGTAAAATCTTTCTTACTGTCCTGTTTTGACACCATCACCTTGACATCTTGTTATGAGCTCTTGACCTATGCCTTCAGCCTCTCATTAACACTTTTGGGTGGGGCGAGTGATCAACACTGTCCTCTCTCATTCAATCATTAAACAATCGAATGGCTACAGAGCAGGCCAGAGGCTGGAGATTCTAAGGCAATTAACTCACTTCCTGACTCCTCAAAGCCTGTCCACCATCTACAAGGCATGAGTCAGAAGTCACATGACGCCATGTTATAATCCAACTGGTTTATCTGAAATGCTAAGCAATCAGCATGTTGCTCCTTCATCAGCTGATGTGGAGGGGAATGCGCAGTCACAGAATTTATAGGCAGGGAGATAATTGCAAAATAATTCTAGGTACTGAAGAGCGTCAAAAATAGAACAAAGGGTGTGAGTGGAGTGTTGACAAGCTGAATAATAAGTCTCTGCAGGTGATCGAGGGTGTCAGATGGTGTGAGTAAAGTGTCAACAACTGAAAGGCCTATTTTGGTGCTATAAGACTCTAGTAAACCATATGAAGATGTCACCAAACCACAGTCAGAGCGGTAAATGTTCGGGAGTAATTGAAAAAGGAGATGGAGAGGTTTAGGGAGGGAATTGCAGAGCTCGGGCCCAAGCTGGTCATGGTATGACTACTGACAGTGTAGTGCTGGGAACCAGGAATACAATCCTCTTGGCACTTTACCAGCTGCAGACTCTTGCCCATTCCCAGTTTTCATTAGACTTGGAAAAGTCTCCAGAGAACAATCTCAGTGTCTCTTTGTGAGGTTTTGTGTCAAATTTTGATTGCTAACATTTCTTGAGACAAGGATGCAAGTACTTTGGGACATTACACAATTGTTATCAAGAGAAACAGGAAGTTACATTACAATCAGGAAAAATCTGCATCAGGTTTTTTCTTGTGGTTTCATTTACATGAATATATCAATTCTCAGGAAATTATGAAATGTTGCGACAGAATTTTACTGTCACAAGGAAATAAGTTTTGTTCTTGGTATTTGCATTGTGATTTTACTGTTTACAATGAATGCTTGAGTCCTTTCACACACTAACTGAAAAATACATCACTGATTCCAATCAGCAACTCAATCTTTTGCATATGTTAATTTATTATATTGAATGTCCCCTTGTCTTTTGAAATATTAAGGAAATTAACCTTTTGTTCTGTTTCATGAGCTCCCATGGTGGGGGAATACCCACTCATCCACCCACATAAACAATCCCTTTACACATACAGCCACACCTACACACACTTACTCATACACCTACACACACATTCACATGCCCATATGAACAACCCCCCACATCCACTCCTACCTACACATCACCCAGGTGCACAGACTCACAGAGATTCACAAAACACTCAGACAGAGCTACATATATCTGCATTGACACAGAGCAGGAAAACAAAGTATTGGTCAAATATTTCTTGGGGATGGCATTATTAGAATTTTGTTATTTGCTCTTTCTCACCTTCAGAAATGATTTCGATGAGAACTTTCCCCAAAATGTAACTGATGCCACAGTCAATCGACACACAGCATTCTCCCCTGAGCAGTGTGATAATGAACAGATCATCTTGTGGTGCTGACAGTGAGTCGGAATACATAGTGGCAAGGACTACTGGGATGAGGTTCCATGTTCTGTTTCAGAGGTTTGGCCTTGAGTTTAATGTCCTTGTGTGACACTCCCCCAGATGACTGAACCTAGAAGCTACTGATTCAGAGGTGACAGCGTACACTGAGCCAGACTGACACATAAGGATCGGGAGAGGAAAGTGAGGACTGCAGGTGCTGGAGATCAGAGTTGAGAGTGTAGTGCTGGAAAAGCCCAGCAGGTCAGGCAGCATCGGAGGGGCAAGAGAATCAGTATTTTGGGCAAAAGCCCTTAATCAGGAATGAGGTTGTGAGCCGAGGGGGTGGAGAGATAAATGGGAGGGGATTGGGACTGGAGAGAAGGTAGCTGAGTGTGCAATAGGTGGATGGAAGTGGGGGTAAAGGTGATAGGTTGGAGAGGAGGGTGGAACAGATCGGTGGGAAGGAAGATGGGCAGGTGAGACATGTCATGAGGACAGTGTTGAGCTGGAAGGTTGGAACTGAGGTAAGGTGGGGGGGGGGGTGGGAAATGAGGAAACTGTTGAAATCCACATTGATGCCCTGGGGTTGAAGTGTTCCGAGGCGGAAGATGAGACGTTCTTCCTCCAGGCGTCGGGTGGTGAGGGAGCGGCGGTGAAGGAGGCCCAGGACCTGCATGTCCTCGGCAGAGCCGGAGGGGGAGTTGAAATGTTCAGCCATGGGGAGGAGGGAGTTGGTTGGTGTGGGTGTCCCAGAGATAATCCCTGAAATGCTCTGTGAGAAGGCGTCCTGTCTCCCCAATGTAGAGGAGACAGCATCGGGAACAACGAATACAGTAAATGATGTGTGGAAGTCCAGGTGAAACTTTGATGGATGTGGAAGGCTTCTTTGGCGCTTTGGTTAGAGGTGAGGGGGGAGGTGTGGGCGCAGGTTTTGCAATTCCTGCAGTGGCAGGGGAAGGTGCTGGGAGGGAAGGGTGGGTTGTTGGGGGGCGTGGACCTGACCAGGTAGTCATGGAGGGAACGGTCTTTATGGAAGGTGGATGGGGTAGGGAGGGAAATATACCTCTGGTGGTGGGGTCCGTTTGTAGGTGGCGGAAATGGCGGAGAATGTTGCGATGTAAACAGAAGTTGAAGGAGTCCACATCTGGACTACACCTCCTCCTGCCCTGCCTCCTGTAAAAAAGCGAACTCTTATTTCCAATTCCTCTGCTTCTGCCGCATCTGCTCCCAGGAAGACCAATTCCACCACAGAACACACCAGATGACCTCCTTCTTCAGAGACTGCAATTTCCCCTCCAATGTATTTGATGATGCCCTCCAGCACATCTCCTCCACTTCCCATACCTCCGCCCTTGACTCCCATCCCTCCAACCGCAACAAAGACAGAACGTCTCTGGTCCTCACCTTCCAGCCCACCAACCTCCGTTTACATCACATCATCCTCCGCCATTTCTGCCACCTACAAACGGACCCCACCACCAGAGGTATATTTCCCTCCCCACCCCTATACGCTTTCCATAAAGAACATCCCTCCGCGACTCTCTTGTCAGGTCCACATTGCCCACTAACCCACTCTCCCATCCTGCCATCTTCCCCAGCCACCGCAGGAAATGCAAAACCTTCATCCACACCTCCTCCCCACCTCCATCCAAGGCCCCAAAGGAGTCTTCCACATCCGTCAAAGTTTCACCTGCACTTCCACACATGTCATTTATTGTATCCGTTGCTCCCGATATGGGAGATATGGGATATGCCTACTTGCAAAGCGCTTCAGAGAACATCTCCAGAACACCCGCACCAACCAGCCCCACTGCTTCGTGGATGAACAATTTAGCTCCTCTTCCCACTCCACCAGGAACATGCAGGTCCTTGCTCCTTCATCGCCAAACACTAACCACCCGATGCCTGGAGGACCCTCCAACTACATGGGATCAATGTGGGTTTCACCTGCTTCCTCATTTCCCCTCCCCCCACCTTATCCCAGATCCAACCTTCCAGGTCGACACTTCCCTCTTGATCTGTCCATCTTCCTTCCCACCTATCTGCTCCACCCTCCTCTCTGACCTATCACCATTAACCCCACCTACATCTACCTCATATATAAGGAGTAAGAGGGTAACTAGAGAAAGGGTTGGCTCACTCAAGGACAAAGGAGGAAAGATAGGTGTGGAGTCAGAAAATGGGTGAGATTCTTAATGAGTACTTTGTGTCAGTATTCAAAGAGGAGGGGGATATAATGGATGTTGAGGTTAGGGACAATTGTTTGATTACTCTATTTAAAGTCAGCATAAGGAGGGAGGAAGTGTTGGGTACTCCAAAAGGCATTAAGGTGGATAAGTCCTCAGGTCCAGATGGTATCCATCCCAGGTAGCTGAGGGAAGCAAGAGAGGAAATAGCTGGGGCCTTAACAGATATCTTTGCACCATCCTTGAACACGGGTGAGCTCCTTGAGGACTGGAGAATTGCTAATGCTGTCCCCTTGTTTAAGAAGGGGAGCAAGGATAATCCAGATAATTATAGAGTGGTGAGCCTGACGTCTGTGGTAGGGAAGCTGCTGGAGAAGATACTAAATGATAGGATATATTACCATTTGGAAGAAAATGGGTTTATCAGTGATAGGCAGCATGGTTTTGTGCAGGGAAGGTCATGTCTTACAAACCTAATGGAATTCTTTGAAGAGATGACGAAGTTGGTTGATGAAGGAAGGGCTGTAGATGTCATATACATGGACTTCAGTAAGGCGTTTGATAAGGTTTCCCATGGTAGGCTGATGGAGAAGGTGAAGTCGCATGTGGTCCAGGGTGTATTAGCTAGATGGATAGAGAACTGGCTGGGCAACAGGAGACGGAGAGTAGGAGTGGAGTAGTGTTTCTCAAAGTGGAGATCTGTGACCAGTGTGTCCCACAGTGATCCGTGCTGGGACCACTGGTGTTTGTGATATACACAAATAATTTTGAGGAAGGTGGAGGTTGCCTCATTAGCAAGTTTGCAGATGAGACTAAGATTGGTGGAGTAGCAGATAGTGAGGGGGATTGTCAGAAAATACATCAGAATCTAGACAGATTGGAGAGTTGGGCGGAGAAATGGCAGTTGGAGTTCAATCTGGACAAATGTGACATGATGCATTTTGGAAGATCCAATTCAAGAGCGAACTATACAGTAAATGGAAGTGCCCTGGGGAATATTTGATGTACAGAGAGATCTGGGTGTTCAGGTATATTGTTCCCTGAAGACGGCAACTCAAGTCAGTAGAGTGGTCAAGAAGGCATGCGGCATGCTTTCCTTCATCGGACGGGGTATTGAGTACTTGAGTTGGCAGGTCATGTTACAGTTGTACAGGACTTTGGTTCGGCTACATTTGGAATACCGTGTGCAGTTCTGGTCGGCACATTACCAAAAGGATGCGGATGCTTTGGAGAGGGTGCAGAGGAGGTTCACCAGGATGTTGCCTGATATTGAGGGTGCTAGCTATGAGGAGAGGTTGAGTAGATTAGGATTATTTTGTGGTGTTAAAAGGAGCTGTGAGCACAGAGAGGTCCCAAAAGGAGACAGAGCAGGGATTGGGGATCTGGTTCAATAAAACGGACAAGCAGGTCAGTCATTGGTGGGTGGTTCTTCCTTGTCTCCTCAAACTATCGAAACATAGAAATGTTACAGCATAGAAGAGGCCATTCAGCCCATTGTACAAGAACTGATGAGGTCTCTTCAACAGTACTGTATCCAATTCTGCTCACCCTGCTATAAGAAGAATGGTATAAAATTGGAGAGGGATGGATTTACAAGAATATTACTGGGATTGGAGGGTTTGAGTTACAGGGACAGGCTGAATAGGCTGGGATTTTCTTTCCTGGCACATAGGAGGTTGAGGGGTGACCTGATAGAGGTTTATAAAATCATGAGGGACATGGATAGGGTAAATAGCCAAGGTCTTTTTCTCAGGATAGGCAAGACCAAAACTAGAGGGTCATAGGTTTAAGACAAGAGAGGAAAGATTTAAAAGGGACCCAAGGGGCAGCTTTTTCATGCAGAGGGTGCTGTGCATATGGAACAAGCTGCCAGAGGCAGTGGTAGAGGCTGGAACAATTACAAGATTTAAAAGACATCTGGACAGGTACATTGATAGGAAAGGTTTAGAGGGATATAGACCAAATGCAGACAAATGGAAATAGTTCAATTTAGGAAACATGGTCAGTGTGGATGAGTTGGGCCGAAGGGCCTGTTCCCATATGACTCTGTAATTCTTGTCCATGCCAACCCAAAGACACCCAGATGCTTTTTCTAATCCCATTTCCTGAACACAGCCACAGTCCTGCAAGTTCCAGCATTTAATGTGCAGATACAGGAACTTTTTAAAAGAGTTTAGTGTCTCTGCCTCCTCCACCACCAACTCAGGCAGTGAATTCCAGACACCCACCATCCTCTGCGGAACAAAGTTTTCCCTCACATCCCCTCTAATCCCTCTGCCACTGAGCTTGAATCTAAGACCCTTGATCTTTGAATTCTCTGTCAAGGGAAATAGGTTCCTCTTGTCTAGTCTATCTCTCTCCCTCACAATGTTGTATACCTCAGTCATGTCACCCCTAAGCCTTCTCTCTTCTAAGGAAAACAACCCCAACCTTTCCAATCTCTCCTCATAGCTATGATTCTCCAGCCCTGACGACATTTTAGTAAATCTTCTCTGCACTCTCTCCAGAACAATTACACCCTTATTGTAATATGGTGACCAAAACTCCAGTTGTAGTGTCACCAGCATCTTATACAGTTTCATCATTAAAACCTTAATTTAGTATTCTGTACCTATGACAATAGAATGCATCCCATATGGGTCTTTCCATCCGTATTGACCCTGTCCTGCTACCTTCAGGGATCTGTGCATTTCTATGCCAAGATCTCTCACTTTGTCTCCCCTTCTCAGTATATTCCTGTTTATTGTGTATTTCCTTTTATTGTTTGACCTCCCTAAATGTATTACCTCACACTTTCAGCATTGAACTCTATCTGTCACTTTCCTGCCCATTCCACCAACCCATGTATATCATTTTGGAGCTTACAACTATCCTCTACAGTATTCACTACTCGGCCAATTTTTGTCTCTTTTGCAAATTTTCCAATTGTAGCATCCCAGGTTCAAGTTCAAGTCATTAAAATGTAAAATGAACAGCAGGGCTCCCCAAACCAAGCCGTGTGGAACACCATGTGAAACAAGTTTCCATTTGCAGGTTAGACATCATCTATCACCCTTTGTTTCCTGTTACTAAGCCAACTTTGGATCCAATGTGACATATTACTCTGTACCCCAAGAAGTTACAGGCCAGTCAGTCTAACCTTGGATGTTCTCAGAAAGTATTTTCAGGAACAGACTTCATCTCCTTTTGGGGAGACCAGAAACCCACTGGAGTTACCACAGTGAGGACAAGAACATAGAACATAGAACCTAGAACATTACAGCGCAGGACAGGCCCTTCGGCCCTCGATGTTGCGCCGACCTGTCATACCAATCTGAAGCCCATCTAACCTACACTATTCCATGTACGTCCATATGCTTGTCCAATGACGAATTAAATGTACTTAAAGTTGGTGAATCTACTACCAATGCAGGCAAAGCATTCCATACCCTTACTACTCTCTGAGTAAATAAACTACCTCTGACATCTGTCCTATATCTATCACCCCTCACTTTAAAGCTATTCCCCCTTGTGCTCGCCGTCCCCATACTTGGAAAAAGGCTCTCCCTGTCCACCCTATCTAACCACTGATTATCATGTATGTCTCTATTAAGTCACCTCTCAACCTTCTTCTCTCTAATGAAAACAGCCTCAAGTCCCTCAGCCTTTCCTCGTAAGACCTTTCCTCTATACCAGGCAACATCCTAGTAAATCTCCTCTGTACCCTTTCCAAAGCTTCCACATCCTTCCTATAATGTGGTGACCAGAACTGTACACAATACTCCAAGTGCGGCCGCACCAGAGTTTTGTACAGCTGTAGCATAACCTCCTGGTTTCGGAACTCGATCCCTCTATTAATAAAAGCTAAAACACTGTATGCCTTCTTAACAACCCTGTCAACTTGGGTGGCAACTTTCAAGGATTTGCGTACCTGGACACCGAGATCTCTCTGCTCATCTACACCACCAAGAATTTTACCATTAGCCCAGTACTTTGCATTCCGATTACTCCGACCAAAGTGAATCACCTCACACTTGTCCACATTAAACTCCATTTGCCACCTCTCAGCCCAGCTCTGCAGATTATCTATGTCTCTCTGTAACCTACAACATCCTTTGTCACTATCCACAACTCCACTGACCTTAGTGTCGTCTGCAAATTTACTAACCCACCCTTCTACGCCCTCATCCAGGTCGTTTATAAAAATGACGAACAGCAGTGGACCCAACACTGACCCTTGCGGTACACCACTGGTAACTGGACTCCAGGATGAACATTTCCCATCAACCACCACCCTCTGTCTTCTTTCAGCAAGCCAATTCCTGATCCAAACAGCTATATCTCCCACAATCCCATTCCTCCACATTTTGTACAATAGCCTACCGTGGGGAACCTTAGTGAATGCCTTGCTGAAATCCATATACACCACATCAACCAGTTTACTCTCATCTACCTGTTTGGTCACCTTCTCAAAGAACTCAATAAGGTTTGTGAGGCACGACCGACCCTTCACAAAACAGTACTGACTATCCCTAATCAAATGATTATTTTCTAGATAATTATTAATCCTATCTCTTATAACCTTTTCCAACACTTTACCAACAACTGAAGTAAGGCTCACTGGTCTATAATTACCAGGGTTGTCTCTACTCCCCTTCTTGAACAGGGGAACCACATTTGTTATCCTCCAGTCTTCTGGCACTATTCCTGTAGACAATGACGATTTAAAGATCAATGCCAAAGGCTCGGCAATCTCCTCCCTGGCTTCCCAGAGGATTTTAGGATAAATCCCATCCGGCCCAGGGGATTTATCTATTTTCACACTCTGCAGAATTTCAAATACCTCTTCCTTGTGAACCTCAATCCCACCTAGTCTAGTAGCCTGTATCTCAGTATTCTCCTCGATAACATTGTCGTTTTCTGGTGTGAATACTGTTGAAAAATATTCATTTAGTGCTTCCCCTATCTTCTCTGACTCCACACACAACTTCCCACTACTATCCTTGATTGGCCCTAATCTTACTCTCGTCATTCTTTTATTCCTTAAATACCTATAGAAAGCCTTAGGGTTAACCCTGATCCTATCCGCTAACAACTCATGTCTCCTCCTGGCTCTTCTGAGCTCTCTCTTTAGGTCTTTCCTGGCTACCTTGTAACCCTCAAGCGCCCTAACTGAGCCTTCACATCTCATCCTAACATAAGCCTTCTTCTTCCTCTTGACCAGAGATTCCACTTCCTTCGTAAACCACGGCTCCCGCACTCCACAGCTTCTTCCCTGTCTGACAGGTACATACTTATCTAGGACACACAGGAGCTTTTCCTTGAATAAGCTCCACATTTCTAATGTGCCCATCCCCTGCAGTTTCCTTCTCCATCCTATCCTTCCTAAATCTTGCCTAATCGCATCGTAATTGCCTTTCCCCCAGCTGTAACTCTTGCCCAGTGGTATACACCTATCCCTTTCTATCACTAAAGTAAACATAACAGAATTGTGATCGCTATCACTAAAGTGCTCACCTACTTCCAAGTCTAACAGCTGGCCGGGCTCATTACCCAGTACCAAATCTAATGTGGCTTCGCCCCTTGTTGGTCTGTCTACATACAGGGTCAGGAAGCCCTCCTGCACACACTGGACAAAAACTGACCCATCTATAGTACTCGTACTATAGTGTTCCCAGTCAATATTTGGAAAGTTGAAGTCCCCCATGACAACTACCCTGTCTCTCTCACTCCTATCCAGAATCATCTTTGCTATCCTTTCCTCTAATCTCTGGGACTATTCGGAGGCCTATAGAAAACTCCCAACTCTCCTTTCCTGTTTCTAACCTCAGCCCATACTACCTCAGTTGACGAGTCCCCAAACATCCTTTCTGCAACTGTAATACTGTCCTTGACCAACAATGCCACACCTCCCCCTCTTTTACCATCTTCTCCGTTCTTACTGAAACATCTAAATCCTGGAACCTGCAACAACCATTCCTGTCCCTGCTCTATCCATGTCTCCGAAATGGCCACAACATCGAAGTCCCAGATACCAACCCATGCTGCAAGTTCACCCACCTTATTCTGGATGCTCCTGGCGTTGAAGTAGACACATTTCAATCCAACTTCTTGCTTACCAGTGCCATCTTGCATCCCTGAAACTTGATTTTGGACCTCCCTACTCTCAACTTTTTCTATACTCAAACTACAATTTTGGTTCCCATCCCCCTGCTGGATTAGTTTAAACCCACCCCAATAGCCTTCACGAATTTCCCCCCTGCCCCACGATATTGGTACCCCTCTGTTTCAGATGAAGACCATCTGCTTGTAGAGGTTCCAGAGCAGGTCAGAGACTAAGAATGTTGCAGAGTATTGTTCTATGTTCTAAGAATATTGCAGTGAGTAATTCACCTCCCAACTTCCTAAAGCCACCCACCATCTCTATAAGGCACAAGTCAGGAGTGTGATAGAGTACTTCCCACTTACCCTGGATGGTGCAGCACCAATAGCAACACATCCCTGCTCCTGCAGTCAAACCTGTCACTGTGAAAACAATTCACTGCCTGCTGCATCTGCACCTGCTTCCCTTCATTTCGGGAACTCTGACCACAATGCCATGTTTCTTCTCCCAGCCGACAGGCAAAAGCTCAAGCAAGAGACCCCCTCGTGGATACAGGCCCAGTGCTGGTCGGAGGAGGCAGACGATCAACTCCGGTGCTGTCTGGAATTGGCTGATTGTACCATGTTCAAACAGTCTACAGGTACCTGGACAAGTATGTCACCACCGTCACAGACTTTATCAGCAAGTGTGTGGAGGACTGGATACTGAGGAAGTCAATCTGGGTGTTCCCCAACAGGAAAGCCTGGATGAATCAGGACATACAGAACTTACTAAAAACCAGGCGTGAGGCCTTCAGATCAGGAGACCCACTCAGATATAAAGAATCCAAGTATGACTTTCATACAGCCATTAAGACAGCCAAGGGCCAATACCGATCTAGAGACCCAGACAGACACCCTGTGACAATGGCAAGGACTGAATGACATCACAGGTTCTAAAGAGAGACAGTGCAAGATAGCACACGATGACTCATTCCTCCCAGATCATTTCAGCTTCTTCTATACTCACTTGGAGCAGAACTTCAGCAGAGAGGTAACACCTATTCCGACAGGTCCTGATGAACCTATCCCAACAGTCACTGCATCAGAGGTCAGATTAGTTTTCCTTCGTGTGAATCCAAGGAAAGCGATAGGACCAGACAGCGTACCAGGCCATGCACTCAGAGCATGTGCAGATCAACTGGCAGAGGTCTTCTTGGACATCTTCAACCACCCCCTGCAGCAGGCCACTGTCCCGGCTTGTCTCAAGAGGGTCAACGTCATCCCTGTGCCTAAGAAGGCTCATGCAGCATGTTCAATGACTACCACCCAGTGGCCCTAACTTCGGTGGTCATGAAGTGCTTTGAAAGGCTGCTCATGCCATTAATCAACTCCAGCCTCCCCACTACTCTTGACCCACTCCAATTTGCCTATCTGACAAACTGATCCACGTCAGATGCCATATCACTTGCCCTTCACTCCTCCCTAGAACATCTTGACACCAAGAACAGCTACATAAGAATCCTACTCATTGATTACAATTCAGCCTTCAACATTATTATCCCTTTGAGATTGACTAACTAAACTTAGTGATCTCAAACTAAGCCCCACTCGCTGCAACTGGATCCTCAGTTTCCTGACCCACAGGCCACAATCAATGAAGGCTGGGGACAATATTTCCTTCTCACTAACACTCAACACTGGAGCTCCCAGGGGTGCATACTCAGCCCCCTACTGTACTCACTGTATACCCATGACTGCACCGCCAAATACCAGACTAACGCCGTTTACAAGTTCACTGATGACACCACGATAGTCTGTCGAATCTCAAATGGCAATGAAACAGTCTACGGATGGGAGGTGGAAGACCTGGAAAAATGGTGCACTGAGAACAACCTAGCTCTCAATGCCGGCAAAACCAAGGAACTCATTATTGACTTTCGGCGGGATGCTACTCATACCCCCCCCCTACACATTAACAGCACAGAGGTGGAACGAGTGGAGAGTGTCAAGCTCCTGGGCGTGGTCATCCAAAACAAGCTTTCTTGGACTCTTCATGTGGACGCACTGGCTCACAAAGGCCCACCAATGTCTGTTCTTCCTCAGGCAGCTGAGAAAATTTGGAATGATGGTGAATACTCTTTCCACTTTTTATAGGTGTGCCATTGAGAGCATTCTGTCTGGATGTATCACTACCTGGTATGGCAATTGTACCATTCAAGATCGGAGACGGTTACAGAGAGTGGTGAACTCGGCCCAGACAATCACAAAGGCCAACCTCCCATCTATGGAATCCATTTACCAGGCCCGCTGTCAAGGAAAGGCCACCAGCATTCTCAAAGATCCATCCCACCCTGGCAATGTATTTCTACAACCTCTACCATTGGGGACTAGGTACAAACACCTGAACACATGGAGCCACAGAGTCACAGAGATGTACAGCATGGAAACAGACCCTTCGGTCCAACTCATCCATGCCGACCGGATATCCCAACCCAATCTAGTCCCACCTGCCAGCATCTGGCCCAAATCCCTCCAAACCCTTCCTATTCATATACCCATCCAAATGCCTCTTAAATGTTGCAATTGTATGAACCTCCACACTTCCTCTGGCAGCACATTCCATACACGTACCACTCTCTGTGTGAAAACATTGCCCTTTAGGTCTCTTTTATATCTTTCCCCTCTCACCCTTAACCTATGCTCTC
The DNA here is from genome assembly GCF_047496795.1 of Chiloscyllium punctatum. NCBI lineage: Eukaryota > Metazoa > Chordata > Chondrichthyes > Orectolobiformes > Hemiscylliidae > Chiloscyllium > Chiloscyllium punctatum. The sequence continues at coordinate 61,603,667 of NC_092786.1, forward strand.
TAGTTCTGGACTCCCCGACCCCAGGGAAAAGACTTTGTCTATTTACCCTATCCATGCCCCTCATGATGTTACAAACCTCTATAAGGTCACCCCTCAGCCTCCAATGCTCCAGGGAAAACAGCCTCAGCCTCTCCCTGTAGCTCAAATCCTCCAACCCTGGCAATGTCCTTGTAAATCTTTTCTGAACCCTTTCAAGTTTCACAACATCCTTCCGAGAGAAAGGAGACCAGAATTGCACGCAATATTCCAACAGGGGCCTAACCAATGTCCTGTACAGCTGCAACATGACCTCCCAACTCCTGTACTCAATACTCTGACCAATAAAGGAAAGCATACCAAACGCCACCTTCACTATCCTATCTACCTGCGACTCCACTTTCAAGGAGCGATGAACTTGCACTCCAAGGTCTCTTTGTTCAGCAACACTCCCTAGGACCTTACCATTAAGTGTATAAGTCCTGCTATGATTTGCTTTCCCAAAATGCAGCATCTCACATTTATCTGAATTAAACTCCTTCTACCACTTCTCAGCCCATTGGTTAATCTGATCAAGATCCTGTTGTAATTCGAGGTAAACTTCTTCGCTGTCATCAACAAACTTACTAACTGTACCTCTTTTATGCTCACATCCAAATCATTTATGTAAATGATGAAAAGTAGAGGACCCAGCACCGATCCTTGTGGCACTCCACTGGTCACAGGCTCCAGTCTGAAAAACACCCCTCCATCACCACACTCTGTCTTCCACCTTTGAGCCAGTTCTGTATCCCAATGGCGAGATCTCCCTGTATTCCATGAGATCTAACCTTGCTAACCAGTCTCCCATGGGGAACCTTGTCGAACGCCTTACTGAAGTCCATATAGATCACATCTACTGCTCTTCCCTCATCAATCCTCTTTGTTACTTCTTCAAAAAATTCAATCAAGTTTGTGAGACATGATTTCCCATACATAAAGCCATGTAGATTATCCCTTATTAGTCCTTGCCTTTCCAAATACACGTACATCCTGTCCCTCAGGATTCCCTACAACAGCTTGCCCACCACCGACATTGGTCTATAGTTCCCTGACTTGTCCTTACCACCCTTCTTAAACAGTGGCACCACATTAGCCAACCTCCAGTCTTCCGGCACCTCACCTGTGACTATCGATGATACAAATATCTCAGCAAAAGGCCCAGCAATCACTTCTCTAGCTTCCCGCAGAGTTCTAGGGTACACCAGATCAGTTCGTAGGGATTTATCCACTTTTATGCATTTCAAGACATCCAGCACTTCCTCGTCTGTAATATGGACATTTTTCAAGGTGTCACCATCTATTTCCCTACAGTCTATATCTTCCATGTTCTTTTCCACAGTAAATACTGATACAAAATACTCATTTAGTATCTGCCCCATCTCCTGCGGCTCCACACAAAGGCTGCCTTGCTGATCTTTGACGGGCCCTATTCTCTCCCTAGTTACCCTTTTATCCTTAATGTATTTGTAAAAACCCTTTGGATTCTCCTTAACTCTATTTGCCAAAGCTATCTCATGTCCCCTTTTTGCCGTCCTGATTTCCCTCTTAAGTATACTCCTACTGCCTTTATACTCTTCTAAGGATTCACTCGATCTATCCTGTCTATACCTGACATATGCTTCCTTCTTTTTCTTAACCAAACCCTCAATTTGTTTAGTCATCCAGCATTCCCTATACCTACCAGCCTTTCCTTTCACCCTGACAGGAATATACTCTCTCTGGACTCTTGTTATCTCAACTCTGAAGGCTTCACATTTTCCAGCTGTCACTTTACCTGTGAACATCTGCCCCCAATCAGCTTTTGAAAGTTCTTGCCTAATACCATCAAAATTGGTCTTCCTCCAACTTAGAACTTCAACTTTTAGATCTGGTATATCTTTTTCCATCACCATTTTAAAATCTAATAGAATTATGATTTGCACCAGCCGGTTTCGCAACAGTTTCTACCCTCCTGGTGTTAGAATACTAAATGGACTCACAACCTCTTAACATTCACCTGTCCCTGTGTTTTTGTTTTTGCTGCTGTTTACCTATTATTTACTATCTATGCTACTTAACTGTGTGATCTGCCTGTATTGTTTGCAAGACAAAACTTTTCAGTGTGCCTTGGAACATGTGACAATGAATTCAATTCCATTCAATTCTGCAACTGGTGTCGGAGGACAGCCTAGTCCTATCGCACATTCCTCTCAATGTACAGCCATTTAGATAAGAATCTGCTTCCTACTTTTGCTCCCAACTGGATGATCTCACATTTATCCACATTATTCTATATTTACTACCTCAGCCTGTCCAAATCACATTGAAGCATCTCTGCATCCTCCTCACAGCTCACCCTCCACCAGCTTTATGTCACCTGAAAATCTGGAGATATTATTTAGTTCCCTCACACAAGTCACGTATTGTCAATAGCTGGGGTCTGAACATTGATCCTTGTGATATCCCACTAGTAACTGCCAATTATTCAGAAAATTACGTATTTATTCCTTCTCTGTTTCCTGTCTGTCAACCTGTTTTCTATCCATCTCAAACACTACCCACCATCCCCTGTGCACATGGATGTTACACACTAATCTCCTGTGTGGGACTTATCAAAAGCCTTCTGAATAAACCATATCCACTGTCTCCCCTCATCAACCCTAACAGTTACATCCTTGAAGAATTCCAGTGTGTGATTTCCCTTTTCTGACTGACCAATCTTGTTCACTGTTATCCAAGTACTCTGCTATTAAATCTTTTATCTTGAACTCCAGCATTTTCCCTACTACCAACATCACGCTAACTAGTCTATAATTCCCGGTTTTCTCTCTGCCTCCTTTCTTAAATAGTGGGGTTACATTAACTACCCTCCAATTGGTTTCAAACTGTTTTAGAGTCAGAGAATCTTGGCGAGTTGGGGCCAAACCTACAAACAGCAGGTGAGTGCAGCTTTAAAGAGAAATTCACCAATGCCTTTCCATTTGTTTCTCTCGGAGAAGGTGCCACTGATGGACCATTCTCATCAGGTACAGGGTCAACCTTATCTGATTGTCCAGTCATTTGTTCGTATGGGACCACTTTCAGAATCATTTGTACTTGTATGATGAGAAAAACCTGCAGGTATTTTAGTTACCAGTGCCCTGCAGACAACAGACAAGCATTTTGTTGTAAGTCCATGAAACTCAGATGTTTACTTCTGGAGTAAGCGTTGCTGTCAGCAATCTGAGACTCCCTTTCAGGTGTTTGGCCAAATGTAAATAAAGGCAGTTCCTAGTATCCACAGCATCTGTTTATAAGATAAATTTGGTCCACAGCAGTTAGGTTTGAGCCTGGTTACTAGACACCAGCTGGTTGAATATTTAATATTGTTCATAGAAAAGTACAGCACAGAACAGGCCCTTCAGCCCACGATGTTGTGCCAACCACTGATCCTCATGTATGCACCCTCAAATTTCTGTGACCATATGCATGTCCAGCAGTCTCTTAAATGTCCCCAGTGATGTTGCTTCCACAACTGCTGCTGGCAACGCATTCCATGCTCTCACAACTCTCTGTGTAAAGAACCTGCCTCTGACATCCCCTCTATACTTTCCTCCAACCAGCTTAAAACTATGACCCCTCATGTTAGCCATTTCTGCCCTGGGAAATAGACTCTGGCTAGCGACTCTATCTATGCCTCTCATTATCTTGTATACCTCAATTAGGTCCCCTCTCCTCCTCCTTTTCTCCAATGAAAAAAGTCCGAGCTCAGTCAACCTCTCTTCATAAGATAAGCCCTCCAGTCCAGGCAGCATCCTGGTAAACCTCCTCTGAACCTTCTCCAAAGCATCCACATCTTTCCTATAATAGGGCGACCAGAACTGGACGCAGTATTCCAAGTGCGGTCTAACCAAAGTTTTATAGAGCTGCAACAAGATCTCACGACTCTTAAACTCAATCCCCCTGTTAATGAAAGCCAAAACACCATATGCTTTCTTAACAACCCTGTCCACTTGGGTGGCCATTTTAAGGGATCTATGTACCTGCACACCAAGATCCCTCTGTTCCTCCACACTGCCAAGAATCCTATCCTTAATCCTGTACTCAGCTTTCAAATTCAACCTTCCAAAATGCATCACCTCGCATTTATCCAAGTTGAACACCATCTGCCACCTCTCAGCCCATCTCTGCATCTTGTCAATGTCCCGCTGCAGCCTACAACAGCCCTCTATACTGTCAACGACACCTCCAACCTTTGTGTCGTCTGCAAACTTGCTGACCCATCCTTAAATCCCCTCATCCAAGTCATTAATAAAAATTACAAACAGTAGAGGCCCAAGGACAGAGCCCTGTGGAACACCACTCACCACTGACTTCCAGGCAGAATATTTTCCTTCTACTACCACTTGCTGTCTTCTGTTGGCCAGCCAATTCTGTATCCAGACAGCTGTTCCCCTGTATCCCATTCCTCCTGACCTTCTGAATGAGCCTACCATGGGGAACCTTATCAAATGCCTTGCTGAAGTCCATATACACCACATCCACAGCTCGACCCTCATCAACTTTTCTAGTCACATCCTCAAAGAACTCGATAAGGTTTGTGAGGCATGACCTGCCCCTCACAAAGCCGTGTTGACTGCATTTAATCAAGCCATGCTCTTCCAGATGGTCATAAATCCTATCCCTCAGAATCCTTTCTAACACCTTGCAGATGACAGACGTGAGACTGACTGGTCTGTAATTGCCAGGGATTTCCCTATTTCCTTTCTTGAAGAGAGGAATTACATTTGCCTCTCTCCAGTCCTCAGGTGCGACTCCAGTGGAGAGCGAGGATGAAAAGATCTTTGCAAGTGGCGAAGCAATTGCATTTCTCGATTCCCAAAGCAGCCGAGGACAAATCTGGTCTGGGCCTGGGGACTTGTCAATCTTAATGTTTGACAAAATTTTCAAGCACATCAGCTTCCTCTATCTCTATCCATTCCAGCATGCACACTGGCTCTTCAAAGGTTTCATTCACTACAAAGTTTGTTTCTTTCATAAAGACAGAAGCAAAAAACTCATTTAGGGCTTCCCCTACCACCTCAGACTCCACACACAAATTCCCTATGCTATTCCTGATCAGCCCTACTCTTTCTTTGACCATTCTCTTATTCCTCACATAAGTGTAAAATGCCTTTATGTTCTCCCTAATCCGTTCTGCCAAGCCTTTCTCGTGCCCTCTCCTGGCTCTCCTCAGACCATTTTTGAGCACCTTCCTCACCTGCCTCTAATCCTCTAGAGCTGAGCTTGACCCTAGCTTCCTCCACCTTATGTAAGCTACCTTTTTCCTTTTGACGAGAAGCTCCACCGCTCTCGACATCCAAGGTTCCTTTATCTTACCCCTTCTTGCCTGTCTCAGAGGGACATATTTATTCATCATGATCTCTTATATTAATTTTTAAAAACAGACAGGCATTTGGTGTGAAAATAATATTTATTTAATTGTGGTGTGTTCAGTCCAGAAATGAAAGCAAAACTAATCAGAAGTAAAAAAAATAGATTCTGTCTCTATTGCTGGACATTATCAAATATTTATGATGCCAATTAAATAGAAAATAGTGCAGATATGAAAACTCTGAAACAAGCACAAAGTGTTGGAGACATTTAGGAGGGTCTGACACTATCTGTGGACAGAGTCTGATATTCAGAAATCTACAGCAGAGAAAAAGGATCTTTGGCCCTATCGGGTTTCAGTCATTGGGAAGAACCACTTCTTCTGGTTCCATTTTCTGGCACTTTGCCCAAAGTCTGAGCATCACAAGGTGCACATCTAATTACTTCTGAAATAGCGAGTGCTTCTGCCTCTATCAATTTTACAGGTAGATAGGATTCTTCAATTGGACTCAAACCATTAAACTTTCTCTCTCCACAGATGCTGCCAGACCTGCTCAGGTTCTCCAGCAAGTTCTGACTTTTAGTTTGGGATATTTAACAGCCCACATACACTGTACTCCACAGGGAATAATGTGAAAGATGGGCCACTCAGCCCACATTCATAATGTGGTCTCTCAAGTGCCTACAGAAAAGCCATGCTCCCATTCAGGAAGGTTTTACATTGTCAGCCTTTGATGTTATAAACTTGTGACATCGGCTTTAACAGCAAGTGCAATTCGACAGATTGACCTCAGCACTGAGCTTGAAGAGATTCCTGAAGGTTGAGGTGGAGCCCAGAAGTCAGTTGAGCTGAGTGGCCTGGCTGCTAACTCTGAGTGATCTTAATAAGACGTTGAATCATTTCGTTTTCTGCTTAACATGAGAACAGGATGAGAATGATTAGATAAATACAATTTAATTGTGATGATATTAAACCAGTTTTTCTCTCTGTAAAAGACCGACACCTGAAAAACGAACAGATTCCAAATTAGGAAAGCACACCTTCTGATGTTTCATCATGTTTTCACCGACAACTTTTGGGGAAAACAGTCATGAACAGAATGGTGCTTCACTATTTGAAAGCTGTCAGATTATATCAGGGGTTTAATCATCATTTGGTTTCCACTATATGATGACACAGCTTCGCTTCTCAGTCCGGGTCTGCTCCTCGCAAGTTATTTTCTCCACAGTCGCCCCTTGTTTTGCTAATTTTACTGCTTCAATGATCTGATGGAAATAAACCAAGATGGAAAACACAAGCATCAGTAAGTAATAAAAGTTCATGTCAGTTGCTAGAACCTTGCACAACAGCACGTTATTAATATCCATATTACTGCAGTCAAGAGTTGACTATCTCCTCCCTTTTCCCATTTAAAGTCTGAGATAATCCAGTCCTACACTCTCAGAATGATCCACATGTTTGATAAGATCAAGCAACTGGTCCCACCTTCACCCAAGGTTGGTGGAAACAGGGGGATATCTGTTTAAATTATGCTTCCAGGCCCTCAGGATCCAAGTTTACTGAGAAAGCTTCCTCCTCCACCAATTCAATCGCTTTGCCTCATCGCATCTATACCTCAGAATGAATTTTTACCATAATTGCTCTGGCAAGGTATTTTGTTTTAGAATGTCTAACAGGTCATTTATATAAAACATGGACTGTGTCTCCACCAGCGTCGACTTTATTTTTGCCGGATGGATGGATGCTGATAATGAGAAAGTAAGAAATAGGAGCAGGGGTTGGCCAATCAGCTCCTGCAACAGGATTAAGGCAGATACCACATTTTGCGCATTCACTTTCCTGCCTTTCCCCATAACCCTCAATTCCCTACTGAGCAATAATCTCTTTCAGCTTGAAATATATGTAAGGATTTTACCCCCACAGCTCTCTGTTGGCAAAGAGTTTCAAAGACTCTTACCTCTCCAAGAGAACAAGTTCCTCCTTGTCTCAGTCTTAAATTGGTGTCCCTTTATCCTGAGGCTATGTCCTTTGGTCTGACACTTTCTCATGAGGGGAAACATCCTCTCAGCATTTACTCGGTCAAGCCCCTTAAGAATTCTATATGTTTCAATAAGACAATCCCTCCATCCCAGGGATTATTTGAGTAAACCTTCTCTGAAATCATTCCAGCACCTGGTTCTGCCCTCCAAATGTTTAAAAATTATTTCAAAACAAATGCATTCATTGATCAAGAATCAATTAATCTACCAATTTAATTATTTTATAAGCTGTTCAATTCTCAAGAAACATTGTGGTGTATCATTCCTTTCTTAATGATTTATTTCTGACACAGGCTATTTATCTCATGTCTTCCTCAGATAAACAATCTCATTTCACTCTATTGTGCAGTAGTAGATGGAGCTGTGGCTTGTCCTCAATTTGAGGATGGCATCTGGGAGGGGGAGGGTTCTGCTGTGAAAAGGCCAAGTCCAGATTTTCAGGCATCATGGAGCACACTGCCCCAAGAAGTGATGGAACCTGGCATTCAAGGTCTGAGTGCAGGGTCAGAGGGCATTGGAGGCAGCTGGTAATTATCATGACTGGATCATAATGTTTCTCTAGTTTTGAATCTCTACAAAAAGCTTTCACACTTACATCTTTATGATAAGGAAACCCATTCGATTCCAGCTTCGAGAAAACCAGTTTGTTATTAATTGAAACCTCAAAACTTCCTGAGAAAGAATGAATAAGAAAAGTAATGTTCAGAAGTTATATGAATCAGTGCAACAACTGCGAACTTGAGACAAGCTGCAGGTACAAGTGTATTTCAACAAATGGAAATGTACCATTTTGTTGTCAGCTGATCTGGGTCTGAGCCGAAACACTGATGGACAGTTTGAATGCAATAAGCAATGGGTCCTTTGAAAGACCTGCTGTATATAATTGGCTCATCAGCTGAGAGTCTGGTCAGGCATCAGAAATGAGAGTGGTAACTTGGTACTTGGATACACTCAAACACAATTACCTCAGTGGGTACATCTGCTACTTATAAAAAACGAAATATATATTCACAAGAAGGTATGGATATTGGAGAACATGCACAGCGCGGTTTTGGGGTAATGTAGTGAAGAGATGCAAATAACCAAGGAGGACCCATACAGAACATTTTATGAAATTATGACCATGACAAAACATTAGCGCAAATAAAAACATGGAAAATGCTGACGAAATTCAGCAGGTTTAGCAGCATCTGTGAAGAGAGAAACAGACTTAACGTTGCGACTCCAATGATTTACTGGAAAGCTGCCAAACCTGAGTTTCTCCAGCATTTTGTTTCCACCATCTGCCCAAAATCTGAACAAATTCTTGTAGAAAGACCTCCCTCACCTGTTTGCCCAATAAACCCAGTAACGTGGACACCAGGAACCTGCTCCCTGATTTCATCAGCAAGAGTCAGGAAATGGGCGAGAAAACCTCATCCAGAACTGGGGAGAAAGTGACAAAAGAGCGTCAGAAATGTGTGAAGTGGGAAATATAAACTGTTCTGTGCCCGGTTCCAGCTGATTCTGTTCACAGTTTGAAATCGAACATTAAAAACATTAAACATTTTGATCAAACATTTAACACATGGATCCTGAATCCCAAAACGAAAGACTAAAGTTTTATTTCTGATGTTTCTCTGCGTCTTCCCCAAATCCTGAGTGTATTTGGAAAGTTGAAAGATTTTTCTTGATGTTTAACTTGGTTTTTATTAAATTCCGCGCTCGGTCATTTCTGGAGCCGAACCCGAGACTGACTCCGGGACAGGGAGCTCCAGCTCAGCCCGGTCCCCCCCCCCTGGTGCCCGGTCCCCCCCCCCTGGTGCCCGGTCCCCGGTCCCCGGTCCCTCCCTCCCCCCGGTGCCCGGTCTCTCCCCCCGGTCCCCGGTGCCCGGTCCCTCCCCCCCCCTGGTGCCCGGTGCCCGGTCCCCGGTCCCCCCCCCGCCCCCGGTCCCCCTCCCCCGGTCTCCCCCCGGTCCCCGGGACTGACCAATACTCGATGCTGACATTCACCGCCATCCCGGAATCCTCCGGCGGGTTCTCGCTGTGAACCGGCTCCGCGGCGGCTCGATGTGAAAACTCCGACGGAACATTCTCCGGATCAAAGCCGCAGCGACAGAGGAGACACCTCCCGGAGCAAGTCATCACCGCGGGGCGGAGCCGGGGCCAATCCACCCCCCCACCCCCCCACAACCTCCAAATATACACCCCCCTCCCACCCTCCCTCCAGCCCCGGGGGCGTGAGACCCACCCCCTGCCCCACCGTGTCACCGGCTCCCCTTGTGATTCACTCCGACATCAAACTGACGCCACTAACGCCCCCCCACCCCCAAACCCACCTTCACCCCCACCCCCCAAACCCACCATTCACCCACACCCCCACCCCCAAACCCACCTTCACCCCTCACCTTCATCCAAACCCCCATTCACCCCCATCCCCACCCTCACCCCAACCCACACCCCACCCCCCAAACCCACCATTCACCCCCACCCCCACCCCCCAAACCCACCATTCACCCCCACCCCCACCCCCCAAACCCACCATTCACCCACACCCCCACCCCCCAAACCCACCATTCACCCCCACCCCCACCCTCCAAACCCACCATTCACCCCCACCCCAAACCCACCATTCATCCCCACCCTCACCCCAACCCACACCCCACCCCCCAAACCCACCATTCACCCACACTCCCACCCCCCAAACCCACCATTCACCCCCACCACCACCCTCCAAACCCATCATTCACCCCCACCCCAAACCCACCATTCACCCCATTCCCACCCCCACCGCCCAAACCCACCATTCATCCCCACCCCAAACCCACCATTCACCCTATCCCCAAAACCCACCATTCACCCCCACCCCATCCCCACCCCCAAACCCACCATTCATCCCCACCCTCCAAAAAACCCCATTCATTCCCTCCCTCAAACCCACCATTCACCCCCCAAATATCCCATTCATCCCCACCCCCAAACCAAAACCCAGCATTCACCCCCATCCTGCAAACCCACCATTCACGCTCAAAATAACCCACTCCCACCCACACATACATCCCCACCCTCAGTTATCACTATAGATTCCTTACAGTGAAGAAACAGGCCATTCAACCCATCAAGTCCACACTGATCCTCTGAAGAGTATCTCACACAGGCCCACACCCTTACCCATCCCCACAGCCCCGCAGTTGCCGTGGCTAATCCACAGACACAGGGAGAATGTGCAAACTCCGCACAGACAGTGACCCGAGGGTGTGATCAAAGTTGGGGTCCCAGCACTGAGAAGCAGCAATACTAACTACTGAGCCACCGTGCCACCCAACACTCAGCAGAATATATAGACAAAATCACAGTATTGTTGTGGTGAGTGATTTTAATATTGTCTCTCTTAAGTGGAACTCATTTCATGCCAGGGGCTAGGATGGGCAGAGTTTGTAAAGACCATTCAGGTGGGTTTCAGGGAAGGGGTTATCCTGGACCTGGTTTGGGGGAAATGAGCCCAGCCAGGTGAGTGCAGGTTCAGTGGGGGAGCATTTCAGGAATATTGACTATAATGCAGTGAGTTTTAAAATACTCATGGATTGGAATAATAGCAGTCCTTAGCGGAAAGAGAACTACAACAAATGAGGCTGGAACTGGAGAATTTGAGGTGGCTGCTTGAGGGTAAGTCCACATTGGGCACGTGGGAGTGTTTCAAACAGCAGTCGATGGAAGTTCAGGAGTGGAATGTTCCTGTGAGAATGAAGGATAGGTCTGGCAAGGTATGTGAACCTTGGATGATCCAGGGATGTTATTGATCTTGGTCAGAAAGAAAAAGGAAACGTACATTAACGTCTAGGACGATGGGAACTGATGAAGTCCTTGAAGTATATAAGGAAAGTAGGAAAGAACTTAAACAAGAAATTAAAAGGGCTAAAAGGAGTTATGAAAAGATGTTTGAAAACGGGATTGAGGAGAATCCCAAGACTTTGTATAAATATAAAAAGCAAGAGGGTAGCCAGGGAAAGGACTGGCCCAGTCAGGGACAAAGGAGGGAATCTATGTATGAAGCCAAAGGACGTAGGTGAGGTCCTTAATGAATACTTTGTGTCAGTATTCACCAAAGAGAAGGAATTGGTGGAGGATGATCTCAGGGAAGGGAATTTCGAGTTTCTAAGCCAAGTTGCTCTTAAAAAGGTGTTATGCATCTTAAAATGTATTAAAGTAGTAAGTCCACATGTCATAGACTCAGAGAAGTACAGAACAGAAACAGACCCTTTGGTCCAACTCATCCATGCTGACCAGAAATCCGAACCTAGTCTAGTCCTATTTGCCTGCACTTAGCCCATATCCCTCCAAACCCTTCCTATTCATATACCCATCCAGATGCCTTTTAAATGTTGCAATTGTACCAGCCTCCACCACTTTCTCTGGCAACTCATTCCATATACACACCACCCTCTGCATGAAAAAGTTGCCCCTTAGGTCTCTTTTATATCTTTCCCCTCTCACCCTAAACCTATGCCCTCTAGTTCTGGACTCCCTCACCCCAGGTAAAAGACTTTGTCTATTTACTCTATCCATGATTTTATAAACCTCTATAAGGTCATCCCTCAGCCTCTGACGTTCCAGGGAAAACAGCCCCAGCCTGTTCAGCCTCTCCCTATAGCTCAAATCCTCCAACCCTGGCAACATCCTTGTAAGTCTTTTCTGAACCCTTTCAAGTTTCACAACATCTTTCCAACAAGGACACCAGAATTCCAAGCAATATTCCAAAAGTGGCCTAACCAATGTCTTGTACAGCCGCAACATGACCTCCCCACTCCTATACTGAATGCTCTGACCAATAAAAGAAAGCATACCAAACACCTTCACTATCCTATCTACCTGCAACTCCACTTTCAAGGAGTTATGAACCTGCACTCCAAGGTCTCTTTGTTAAGCAGCACTCCCCAGGACTTTATCATTGGAGTGCATCTGGGAAAATTATCAAACAGTGAAATTCACAACTGATCTTGAGGAATTGTTGGGCGAAGTCCACAGCACAGAATCAGATAAGTTAATCATTGTTTTAAGTGTGGCCTACAGAGAATCTGCAGTAATAAGTAGAGTTGGTTCTTTCTTGATTATATGTTTTTGGAGATATGTCTCTTGATTAAACTTAAAATATAAGCCGTAACTATTAATTTAACCTGGGGCAGTGTTTGTAGAGGAGTAAGACGGTGTCATTTCTGGGTCTGTAGATTGTGAAGGAGCAAAAATGGCCTTTAGTACAGTGATATGTACTTCTTGTCAGATGTGGGAGTTTAAAGAGAGTTGAAGGGTTACTGCAGATTATATCTGCCACAAATGCTGCTGGCTGCGAATCTTATCAGATCGATTCGGAGAGACAGTTAGAAGCGATGAGGAATTTGCAACAGCGGCAGTATGTGATGGATGGCAATTATAGGAAGGGTGGAAGTCTCAGATACAGTCACATAGATGGGTTAACTCCAGGAAAAGGTAAGAGAGATAGGCAGCTAGTGCAGGAGTCTTTGTGGATATACCCATTTCAAACAGGTATGCTGTTTTGGAAAATGTAGGGGGTGATGGATTCTCAGGGGAACATAGTACAAACAGCCAAGTTTCTGGTATTGAGACCGGCTCTAATGCAATAACGGTACGTTGTGTTAGGGGATTCTCTAGTCTGAGGTACAGACAGATGTTTTTGTGCCCAGCAGCGAAAATTCATAATGGTATATTGCTTCCCTGGTGCCAGGATCAAGGATGTCTCAGAGAGGGTGCAGAATGTTCTCACTTTTAGGAGGTTCCTGAGAATAGTAAGACCTGGATTACTCCTGGTGCTACGAGCTAGTGAGGGCAGGAATAGGAGGATAGAGCAGATGAATGCATGGCTAAGGAGCTGGTGTACGGGAGAAGGATTCACACTTTTGGATCATTGGAATCTCTTTTTGGAGTAGAAGTGACCTGTACAAGAAGGACGGATTGCACCTAAATTGGAAGGGGACTAATGTACTGTACTGGCAGGGAGATTTGCTAGAGCTGCTCGGGAGGATTTAAACTAATAAGGTGGGGGGTGAGACCCAAGGATATAGTGAGGAAAGAGATCAATCTGAGACTGGTACAGTTGAGAACAGAAGCGAGTCAAACAGTCAGGGACAAGGTAGGACTAATAAATTAAACTGCATTTATTTCAATGCAAGGGGCCTAACAGGGAAGGCAGATGAACTCAGGGCATGGTTAGGAACATGGGACTGGGATATCATAGCAATTACAGAAACATGGCTCAGGGATGGACAGGACTGACAGCTGAATGTTCCAGGATACAAATGCTACAGGAAGGATAGAAAGGGAAGCAAGGGGGTGGGGGGTAGGGGGGGGCATTTTTGATAAGAGATAGCATTACAGCTGTGCTGAGGGAGGATATTCCCAGAAATACATCCAGGGAAGTTATTTGGGTGGAACTGAGAAATAAAAAAGGGATGATCACCTGATTGGGATTGTATTGTAGACCCCCTAATAGTCAGAGGGAAATTGAGAAACAAACTTGTAAGGAGATCTCAGCTACCTGTAAGAATAATAGGGTGGTTATGGTAGGGGATTTTAACTTTCCAAACATCGACTGGAACTGCCATAGTGTTAAGGGTTTAGATGGAGAGGAATTTGTTAAGTGTGTACAAGAAAATTTTCTGATTCAGTATGTGGATGTACCTACTAGAGAAGGTGCAAAACCTGACCTACTGTTGGGAAATAAGACAGGGCAGGTGACTGAGGTGTCAGTGGGGGAGCACTTTGGGGCCAGTGACCATAATTCTATTAGATTTAAAATAATGATGAAAAAGGATAGACCAGATCTAAAAGTTGAAGTTCTAAATTGGAGAAAGGCCAATTTTGACGGTATTAGGCAAGAACTTTTGAAAGCTGATTGGAGGCAGATGTTCGCAGGTAAAGGGACGGCTGGAAAATGGGAAGCCTTCAGAAATGAGATAACGAGAATCCAGAGAAAGTATGTTCCTGTCAGGGTGAAAGGGAAGGCTGGTAGGTATAGGGAATGCTGAATGACTAAAAGAAATTGAGGATTTGCTTAAGAAAAAGAAGGAAGCATATGTAAGGTATAGACAGGATAGATCGAGTGAATCCTTAGAAGAGTATAAAGGCAGTAGGAGTATACTTAAGAAGGAAATCAGGAGGGCAAAAAGGGGACATGAGATAGCTTTGGCAAATAGAATTAAGGAGAATCCAAAGGGTTTTTACAAATACATTAAGGACAAAAGGGTAACTAGGGAGAGAATAGGGCCCCTCAAAGATCAGCAAGGCGGCCTTTGTGTGGAGCTGCAGAAAATGGGGGAGATACTAATTGAGTATTTTGCATCAGTATTTACTGTAGAAAAGGATATGGAAGATATTGAAAGAAGTGAAATAGATGGTGACATCTTGCAAAATGTCCATATTACAGAGGAGGAAGTGCTGGATGTCTTGAAACACATAAAAGTGGATAAATCCCCAGGACCTGATCAGGTGTACCCTAGGACTCTGTGGGAAGCTAGAGAAGTGATTGCTGGCCTCTTGCTGAGATACTTGAATCATCGATACTCACAGGTGAGGTGCAAGAAGACTGGAGGTTAGCTAACGTGGTGCCACTGTTTAAGAAGGGTGGTAAGGACAAGCCAGAGAACTATAGACCAGTGAGCCTGACGTCGGTGGTGGGCAAGTTGTTGGAGGGAATCCTGAGGGACAGGGTGTACATGTATTTGGAAAGGCAAGAACTGATTAGAGATAGTCAACAGGGCTTTGTGCATGGTCACAAAAAGTGTCTCACAAAAAGTTTTTTGAAGAAGTAACAAAGAAGATTGATGAGGACAGAGCGGTAGATGTGATCTATATGGACTTCAGTAAGGCGTTCGACAAGGTTCCCTATGGGAGACTGGTTAGCAAGATTAGACCTCACAGAATACAGGGAGAACTAGCCATTTGGATACAGAATTGGCTCAAAGGTGGAAGACAGAGTGTGGTGGTGGAGGGTTGTTTTTCAGACTGGAGGCCTGTGACCAGTGGAGTACCACAAGGATCGATGTTGGGTCCTCTACTTTACATAAATGATTTGGATGCGAGCATAAGAGGCACAGTTAGTAAGTTTGCAGATGACACCAAAATTGGACAGTGAAGAGGGTTACCTCAGATTACAACAGGATCTTGACCAGATGGGCCAATGGGCTGAGAAGTGGCACATGGGAGTTTAATTAAGATAAATGAGAGGTGCTGCAAATGAGAGGAAAGCAAATCTTAGCAGGACTGATACTCCCTCGGACCTTACCATTAAGTGTGTTGCTGAATAAAGAGACCTTGGAGTGCATGTTCATAGCTCCTTGAAAGTGGAGTCGCAGGTAGATAGGGTAGTGAAGAAGGCGTTTGGTATGCTTTCCTTTATTGGTCAGAGTATTGAGTACAGGAGTTGGGAGGTCATGTTGCGGCTGTGCAGGACATTGGTTAGGCCCCTGTTGGAATATTGCATGCAATTCTGGTCTCCTTCCTATTGGAAAGATGTTATGAAACTTGAAAGGGTTCAGAAATGATTTACAAGGATGTTGTCAGGGTTGGAGGATTTGAGCTACAGAGACAGGCTGAACAGACTGGGGCTGTTTTCCTCGGAATGTCGGAGGCTGAGGGGTGACCTTATAGAGGTTTACAAAATTATGAGGGGCGTGGATAGGGTAAATAGGCAAAGTCTTTTCCCTGGGGTCGGGGAGTCTAGAACTAGAGAGCATAGGTTAAGGGTGAGAGGGGAAAGATATAAAAGAGACCGAAAGGGCAATGTTTTCACACAGAGAGTGGTACATGTATGGAATGTGCTGCCAGAGGAAGTGTGGAGGTTCATACAATTGCAACATTTAAGAGGCATTTGGATGGGTATATGAATAGAAAGGGTTTGGAGGGATATGGGCCGGATGCTGGTGGGTGGGACTAGATTCAGTTGGTATATCTGGTCAGTATGGATGGGTTGGACCGAAGGGTCTGTTTCCGTGCTGTACATCTCTATGACTCTATTTAGTGTGTAAGTCCTGCTCTGATTTGCTTTTCCAAAATGCAGCACCTCATATTTATCTAAACTACATCAGCCATCCCTCAGCCCATTGGCCCATTTGATCAAGACCTTATCGAGCTCTGAGGTAACCCTCTTCGCTGTGCACTACACTCCCAATTTTGGTGTCATCTGCCAACATACTAACTATAAGTCCTATGTTCACATGCAAATAATTTATATAAATTACAAAAAAACTGATCCTTGTGACACTCCACTGGTCAGAGGCCTCCAGTCTGAAAAATAACCCTCCACCACCACCCTCTGTCTTCTATCTTTGAGCTAGTTCTCCCTGTATTCCATGAGATCTAACTTTGCTTACCAGTCTCCCAAGGGGAACCTTGTCAAATACCTTACTGAAGTCCATATAGATCACATCACCATTCTGCCCTTATCAATCCTTTTTTTTACTACTTCAAAATTTCAATCAAGTTTGTAAGACATGATTTCCCACGCACAAAGCCATGTTGACTATCCCTAAATTAGTCCTGGCTTTTCCTTACCACCTTTTTTAAAACAGTGGCACCACGTTTGCCAACCTCCAGTTTTCTGGCACCTCACCTGTGACTATCGATGATACAAATATCTCAGCAAGAGGCCCAAGCAATCACTTCCCTCGCTTCCCACAGAGTTCTAGGGTACACCTGATCAGGTCCTGGGGATTTATCCACTTTAATGCATTTGTGATGGGACCTATCCCAGAATATTGAAGGACGCAAGAGGGCAAATTCCTGGAGCATTGACAGACATATTTGTATCCTCTTTGGCCACAGACAAGGTCCCAGAGGACTGGAGAACAGCCAGTGCTGTCCCATTGTTTAAGAAGGGTAGCAGGATAATCCTGGAAACTACAGACCTGTGAATCTCATGTTGGTGGAAGGGAAATTATTGGAAAAGATTCTCAGGAACAAGATCTATACACATTTAGAAGCAAATGGACTTATTACCGATAAGCAACATGGTTTTGTGCAGGGGAGATTGTGTCTTATTAACTTGATCGACTTTTTTGAGAAGGTGACTAAGATGATTGATGAGGGAAAATGGCTGATGTTATCTATATGGACTTCAGTAAAGCCTTTGCCAAGGTCACTCATGGCAGACTGGTACAAAAGATGAAGTCACATGGCATCAGGGATGAGTTGGCAAGATGGATACAGAACTGGCTTAGTCAGAGGAGACAGAGGGTAGTGGTGGAAGGATGCTTTTCAGAACAGAAGTTTGTGACTAGTGGTGTTCCAGAGGGATCAGAGCAGTTCGTAATTTACATTAATGATTTGGAGGGAAAAGTGCTGGTCTAATTAATGATTTTACAGATAATACAAAGATTGGTGGAGTTGCAAATAGTGAGGATCTTCAGAGGATAGA
The DNA here is from genome assembly GCF_047496795.1 of Chiloscyllium punctatum. Lineage (NCBI taxonomy): Eukaryota > Metazoa > Chordata > Chondrichthyes > Orectolobiformes > Hemiscylliidae > Chiloscyllium > Chiloscyllium punctatum. The sequence continues at coordinate 61,621,461 of NC_092786.1, forward strand.
TCAGTTGGAGGCATGGGCAGAAAAATGGCAGATAGAGTTTAATCCAGACAAATGTGAGGTGATGCATTTTGGAAGGTCATATACAGATGGAAATTATAGTGAATGGAAGAACCCTTAGGAGTATTGATATGCAGAGGCATCTGGGTGTGCAGGTTCACAGATCACTGAAGGTGGCAGCGCATGTAGATAAGGGAGTAAAAAAGGCCAATGGGTATGCTTGCCTTCATTGGAAGGGGCATTGAGTATAAGGATAAACAAGTTATGCTGCAGCTTTATAGAACTTTACTTATGCCACACTTGGAATATTGCACACAGTTCCGATCAGAGGATATGGATGCTTAGGAGGGAGTACAGAAAAGGTTTACCAGGATGTTGCCTGGTATGGAGGATTTTAGCCATGAAGAAAGTTTAATAGACTGTTAAAAATCACAACAAAAGGTTATAGTCCAACAGGTTTAAGATGAAGGGCTTTTGCCCGAAACGTTGATTTCGAAGCTACTTGGATGCTGCCCGAACTGCTGTGCTCTTCCAGTACCACTAATCCTTAATTGGAAGCACACTAGTTTTCGGAGCACCGCTCCTTCAGGTGATAGTAGGCCACTACCGCCTGACAAAGGAGCAGCGCTCCGAAAGCTAGTGCTTCCAATTAAACCTGTTGGACTATAACCTGGTGTTGTGTGATTTTTTAACTTTGTACACCCCAGTCCAACACCAGCATCTCCAAATCATAGATAGACTGTGTTTGTTTTCACTGGAAAGCAGGAGGATGAGGTACAACCTGATAAAGATTTATAAGATTGTGAATGGCATGGATAGAGTAGAAAGTATGAGGCTTTTTGCCAGGGTAGATGGGTCAATTACTCAGGGGCTCAAGTTCAAGGCTGTGTGTGTGTGTGTGTATGGGCGGGGGGGGGGGCTTTTTTTTTTCTTTATTCATTCATGGGATGAGAGCATCGCTGGCCTGGCAGCATTTATTGCCCATCCTAAATTTCCCAGAGGGAGGTTAAGAGTCATTGCTGTGGATCTGGAGTCAATTGTATGTTATACCAAGTAAGGATGCCAGTTTCCTTCTCTAAAGGACATTAATGAACCAGATGGGTTTTTCAGACAATTGACAACAGACTCATAATCATTAGATTCTTAATTCCAGATATTTATTGAATTCAAATTCTACCATCTGCATGGCATGATTTGAACCATCACTAGCCATCACCTCCCCCTGAATGGGTGGAAGCGTTTGGAAGAGATGTGAGGCAATTCTTTCTCACAAAGGGTGGTGAGTGCCTGGAACGTGCTGCCAGAGGAGGTGGTAGAAGCAGACACAATAGCAGCATTCAAGAAGCACTTGGATGATTCCATGAATAGGAAGGGAATAGAGGGATACAGATCCTGTAAGTGAAGACAGTTTTAGTATGGAAGGGCAAAATGTGTCAGTGCATGCTTGGGCCTGCTCTTGTGCTGTATTCTTCTTTGTTCAGTGTGACTCCCTTCCCCATTCTCCCAATAACCACACCCTCAATTATCAGCCCATTCACCTGTGCAGTGGCAGCATCCCTACCTCTGATCCAGACATGGGTTCAAGCCTCACCTGTTCTAGAGATGTCATAACATCTTAACACGTTGATTGGAAAATATCTAACCATCGTTCCCTGACAGTTATCACCCCCAAGTCACCTCAATAACCACACCATTCCCCTCAATTACACCCACACACTCTCTCAATAATTCAACTCCCAATAACCACTCAGCCCCAAATCTGTGCCACAAAAACTACTTGCCCTCAATTATACCCCCATTCACTACCCCAAAATCTTACCCATCCCTACCTCACACCCTTGCCCTCACCCCATTTCCCCAATTCTATATCGACATGATAACACTATAACTACCAAAGTTCCTTCAAAATAGATTAAATAGATGCTCCAAAAGGTCACAAATATTCAAAATATTCACAAAACATTTTGAGCAACTTCCAAGACTTTCAGACTTCTCAAAGCAGCAGCTAATTTGTATACAGCAAAGCTCCCATAAGCAGCAAGATGACAATGACCAGTTGATGTTGGTGTTGTTGGTGGTGGTGTAGGATGAATTGACAAGATAGTAATTGACCCGCTTTATGCCAGGGCCTTTGCAAACCCAGGATAATTGTAGCCAGAGCTGAGATTCCTTGAAGTTTGTGAATGTCAGTATGCATCACCCAGATCATCAAGCTGAGCCAGGAACCTACACGCACACAATGGGCTGGAAGGGCTGAAGATGCTGGGAGGAATTGTCAATGGCATCAGGCAATTTTCAAGGAACATCTTGCAGGATGTAATCAGAATATTCCCGATAATCAGCAAGCCCAGAAGCAGAGGGTCACAGTCTAAGGATATGAAGTAGGCCAACAGGATCATCTGGAATAGTGAAATCGACTTGAGGGCTAAATAGACTTTTATTTTCTGTTTCTTTCAGAGGGGCTTTTAAAAAGGAAAATTCTGACAGTTGAAGACAGGTCCAAATAATGGATTACAAAGTTAAAAATCACACAACACCAGGTTATAGTCCAACAGGTTTAATTGGAAGCACTAGCTTTCGGAGCGACGCTCCTTCATCAGGTGGTTGTGACCGGTGCCATTATCTTCAAATAATGGGGACAGGAGTAATAAAACTCAGGAATGGACACTTTAAGGTGGAAGTTTTAGGGCCAGAAGAGGTTACATATACGATATATCTTTGGGAATTCTGTAGGCTATCAGAAGTCATTGCCAGAGATACTCTGGTTACCATCAGCTCCTTCTACTTGTAACTAAAGCTGCTGAATAATATTCAGCAGAAACATCACAGACTTCTGATTTTATTTTGTATAATCTTCCTCTCATTGGTACTAATCTGATGTGATCTATAAATCTCTCAATATACGTATTAGGCTGGTGCTTGCTGTTACTAAGAGAGACCAGTTTGGTAAATGATGAGTATTGGTATTTAAACACCAGAAACCAGAGCCTAATGAAATTAATGAGCACCTGCTTCAAGATGCTGCATGTACCTCAGGCTCTTTTCACCAGCTGACCATGGCCAGTTATCGGAATACATCTTTAAAATGCTTCACAAGTGAACTCGAGACTGTGTTTTTGTGATGTATAGAGCACACATTAAGTTTATTTCAAAAATCTTTTATTAGATTAAATGTACAAAATCTATGCAGCATGATCCCACTAACTCTTGGTTTGCACCATCCAGCCTTTGTAAAACCAGTCATATTTTATTACAAGTTGTATTCGTGCCTTAAGAATAGTATCTATAAGATACATTAGATTAAAAATTATACAATTCTTCATATAAACACCCTTTTTAAAAATGACAATAGTACCTCTTTGTAACATAGAAAAGTTGCCCAAGTGCTACCATTTACATAAATATTTAAGGTAGACAGAGCATCTTCATGTTGACAATTCAACAGATTTGGGTCTCATTTCTTTGCATAAAGATAGATTGCAATCTGCCCATTACCATATTTACAAGGATTTCAATACTTTTTCTTTTAAATTCAATCTGCATGTACCACAATACTAGTATTACATCAAAGTGTCTACACAATTGAAATTCATTAAAAATCAGGTCACCAGAACATTCTTTTGACACCACTGGACAATGATCAGATATTTAGCATTCTTTTTAATTGATCGGCCTATTAAAACCTGTCTGATTGTCAGACAAAACATACGACAAGGATTTTTTGTAGGTAACTATGGTTTGAATAAATATTATTTGCACATTATGCGGCTGAATTTTACCAGTTTACATGGCTTTTCTTAATAAATTGATTAAAAAATTAAAATGCACGAAGATTTAAAAATTGGACATTTAACTGTTTAAAATGTTGACACTTCATTTAATTTTGCTTTTTATAGATTACTTCTGTGAAATGTATCTTTCTTCTATTGCTATCTGATCACTACTGGTCATTAACAATGTCAGCATATACTGCTTGTGTCATTGCTGGAATCTTAAGCAAAGACAGGTACAAAATAGTCAATTAACATTTCCATTGTACTGTCAACACATGATACAAAACTAGAGATATGCCACAAAATCTGTTACCATTTTATCTCAATGTACCATTCAAAGTTAGATTTCAAAGTTCCATCCACAAAACTCCTTCTGATCCAGTAACAGGTAACATTAGCAATTTCAAGTATCCAACTGGAGGAATCTCCTCCCTGTACCGTTCTCCTAAATCATCAAGTGGATTGAATTTCTTACATCTTTGGTACCACTGCCCGACTGGATTGCAACTTCCACTCCATCTTGAGACAAAATCATTTTGTCTGGTGTATAATCATTTCGCCTGATATCTAAGGGAAACACAGAAAATAAGATGGTACGTCTTATTGTGCGCTAATGCATAGCTCAAGGTAAGTGAAATGGAACTGGGGGGGGGGGGGGGGGGTGGGGGTGGGGGCGGGGGCGGGGGGAATCTGTACTGATGACGCAGTCTCCTGAACTGATTTGGAACCAGTGTTCTAGCGAAAAGGATAAACAAGTTTGTCACTAGGACTTTACACTTGTGAGTCCGGGGGGGTGGGGGGGAGAAGAGGGAAAGGGAAAGGGAAGTATGATAGTAAATAGCAGTGGGAGGTGTGCAGGAGGGATTAAGTACAAGGTAGGCTATGAAAGAAGTAAAAAGGAAGAATAACTTAGGAGATATTATTAGAGATGTTGGAAATCATGAGGGTAAGAAAGCTAGCAAAAGGGCACTTTAGCTGAATGCTCATAACAATCATAACAAGGTTAATGAGTTAATGGCACAAATCATCGCAAATGAATATGATTTAGTATCCATTATGGAGACATTGGTACAGGATGGTCACAACTGGGAGTTAAATATCCAGGGATATCAGACTATTCGAAAGGAGACAGGAAGGTAAGGGAGGTAGTGTAACTCTGATATTCAAGGACGACATCAGGGTGGTGCTGAGAGATGATACAGCTTCTATGGAGAATAAGGTTTAATCCATTTGGGTGGAAATTAAAAATTCTAAGAAGAAAAGTCGCTGATAGGCGTAGTCTATAGACCACCAAATAATATTACATTGGGGTGGGTAAAAAACAAGGAAATAACTAATGCCTGTAAAAATGGCATGGCAATTATCATGGGAGTTTTTAATCTACATGAAGATTGGGTGAACCAACTCTTTAGGGTAGCCTTGAGGAGGAGTTTGTTGAGTGTATCAGTGATAGTTTTCTTGGACAGTATGTAATAGAACCAATGAGGGAGCAAACTATCCGAGATCGGGTCCTGTGTAATGAGGGCAGGAATAATTAATGACCTCATAGTTAGGGATTCTCCTGGAAGGAGTAAATCACAGTATGGTTGAATTTAGAATACAGATGGGGAGTGTGAAGATAAAATCCAATACCAGTGCCCTGTGCTTAAACAAGGGAGACTACAATAGAACGAGGGAGGACTTGGCTAAAGTAGACTGGAAACAAAGATTTTATAGAGGGACAGTTGATGAGCAGTGGAGTACTTTCAAAGCGCTCAGCAAAAGGGTATTCCAGTGAAAATGAAGGACTACAAGAAAAGGAGGAATCTGCCATGTGTGTCTAAGGAAATAAGGGAGGCTATCAAATTGAAAGAGAAGGCATACAAATTGGCTAAAAACAATATTGAATTAGAAGATTGGGAAAATTTAAAGATCAACAAAAAGTCACAAAAGGAACTACAAAGAAAAGTAAAATAGAACATGAGAAAAAAAAACTAGCACAGAATTTAAAGACAGACAGTAAAAGTTTCTATAAAATGAAAATAAGTGGCTAAAGTAAATATTGGTCCTTTAGAGGACGAAGAGGGGCATTTAGTTATGGGAAAGGATGAAATGGCTGAGGCATTGAAGAGGTCTTTTGTGTCAGTCTTCCCAGTGAAGAACACTAATAACATGCCAGTCATTGACAAAGAGACAAAGGTAGGTGAGGACCTGGAAACAATCGTTATTACAGAAGAGGGAATGTTGGGCAATAATGGAGCTAAGTTTAGACACGTCTCCTGGCCCTGATGGAATGCATCCCAGGGTACTAAAAGAGATGGAGGGAGAAATAGCAAGTACACGGATGGTAATTTTCCAAAATTCGCTGGACTCTGGGGCAGTCCCTGTAGATTGGAAAACAGCAAATGTGATGCCACTGTTTAAATAAAAAGGAGGTAGACAAAAGATGGGGACTTATAGACTGGTTAGCTTAACCACTACAGTGGGGAAGATGCTCGAGTCCATTATCAAGGAAGAAATAGCAAAGCTTTGAGAGAGAAATTATCCTGCCGGGCAGAGGCAGCATGGGCTCATGAAGGGCAGATCATGCTTAACTATCTTTAGGAATTCTATGAAGACATTATGAGCACAGTGGACAACAGGGACCCAGTAGATGTAGTGCACCTAGATTTCCAAAAAGCCTTTCACAAGATGCAACACGAGAGACTGCTGCATTAGATAAAGGTGCATGGTATTATGGATTGGTTGACTAACAGGAAGCAAAGAGTGGGGATAAATGAGTGCTATTCTGGTTGGCAATCAGTTACTAATAGCATACCTCAGGGATTGGCTTTGGGACTGCAATTATTAACAATTCACAGAGATGATTTGGAGTTGGGGACCACGTGTATTGTGTCAAAGTTTGCAGATGAGTGGCAGAGCAGTGTGAAACTTTGCAGAGGGACATAGATACTTTGAGTGGGCAAAGGCCTGGCAGATGAAGTACAATATGAGTAAATGTGAAGTCATCCATTTTGGTAGGATTAACAGGAAAAAGGATTATTACTCGAATGGTAAAAAGTTGCAACATGCTGCTATGCAGAGGGACCTGGGTGTCCTTGTGCATGAATCACAAAGGGTTGGATTGTAGGTGCAACAGGTAATTAGGAAGGCAAATGGGATTTGTCCTTCAATACTAAAAGTGATTCAGTTCAAAAGTAGGGAGGTTATGTTGCAGCTGTACAGGGTGCTGGTGAGGCCACACCTGGAGTACAGCATGAATTTTGGTTTCCTTCCTTGAGAAAGGATTGACTGGCACTAGAGGGGATACAGAGGAGGTTCACTAGGGTGATTTGGAGTGGAGAGTGTTGGCTTATGAGGAGAGAGAGAAAGGATTATATTCACTGGAATTTAGAAGGATGAGGGGGATCTTAGAGAAGCATAAAATTATGAAAGGAATAGATAACATAGAAGTAGAGAGGATGTTTCCACTGGCAGGTGAAACTAGGGTAAGAGGTCATAGCCTCAAAATAGGGGGAAGCACGTTTAAGATTGAATTGAGAAGGAACTTCTTCACCCAGAGGATTGTGAATCTATGGAATTCCCTGCCCAGTGAAGTAGTTGACACTACTTCAGTAAATGTTTTTAAAACTCAGGTAATTTTATTTTGAATAATAAAGGAATTATGGTGAGAGCGTGGGTAAGTGGATCAGAGTCCACAAAAACATCAGCCATGATCTTATTGAATGGTGGGGCAGGCTCAAAGGGCCAGATGGCTTCCTCCTGCTCCTAGTTCTTATGTTCTCTTGTTCTGTCCTTTGTACAGTTGATAAGGAGTTGGCAGGTGGGGTGCCCAAGAGAGCAGGGGGTTTGCAATTCTTCACTCTGAAGTGTCATAACTAGATTTGAAATGTTAACTGTCTGCCTCTCCAGAGATGCTGCCAGACCTCCCAGATCTCTCCAGCATTGCACTGTTCCAGATTTCCAGCATCTGCAATATTTTACTTTTATGCAATTGTGCAACCCATCCTGGACAGTTTTGAGAGTTTTTCAACCAGTCAGTCAGTCAGAATGTTGCTAGCAGTGAACAGCCAAAAAAATATGCTGTACTATAACTATAGCCTTCTCAGCAACTATGTAAGTAGGGCGCTGAAACATGTGTACCATTTGAGTTTAATACAGAATAAAGGATACCTTGATCAGATCATTTCTCTCTACATTGCACAAATCCATGCATAGGCCAAAGGTTCTGAAAAGTGCCAGATTCCCTCAGATAAGGTTTCTCAAAAGTTTGAGCATGGTAAAGCTAGCTGCTTCATTTTGAGACAGTGTAGTAATGATCTTAGTGGTGTTTGGCACTAACAGGATGCTGCCAGTAACCACAGCCTGTCACAAAAACAAACAATGAGGTACCTGAATGTCAAAATTGGCATAACGCTAGGTATACAGGCCAGATATGCAAAAGGCCAGTGAATGATACCAAACATCATATCCTATTTAAAAACAGAAATAACTGCAGATGCTGTAAATCAGAAACAAAAACATGAGTTGCTGGAAAAGCTCAGTAGGTCTGGAGCATCTGGAAAGAGAAATCAAAGTGATGTAGCTAGGAAAGTGTTGGTTTATGTGCAAAAGATGGGGAGGTGGAGGGGGTAAGGAATAAACGATAGGTAGGGATTGAGCCCAAAGAGAGAGAAGAACAGTTGGACAGACAAAGGAGTCAATAACGATCTGGCTGGGAGGGTGAATCGCTGTTAATGGAGACTGTTAGGGGCTAACAATAGGTAATGTGTAATGGCACACCATGTGGTAACAAGCTAAATATCCTATTAGCTATTTGCAACAACTATGATACTGATCATATGTAACCAGTCCTTAAATGGAAAACTCTCAGACGCACACACACTGCAACTGTTTAAAATCAACAAAATAGATGAGAGCCATTCTCTGGTTCAGGTCTTAAAACAATGCCTTCACCAATCACTGTGAACCTGCCTAATTTAAATAAAAACAAAGTTTGGCAGTTAACTGTCAAACTTCATTAAATAGTGCATACTCCATGACAATGCCTCCACCAATTAGAAGATAGTGGGGACTGCAGATGCTGCAAAGTCAGAGTTGATAAAGTGTGGAGCTGGAAAAAACACAGCAGGCCAGGCAGCATCCGAGAAGCAGTAGAGTGGACATTTTGGACGGGATCCTTTATAAGGACCTTGTGGAATTCGTGGAAAAGGATTCATGGAATGTCTACGAGGTAGTTTCATTTGGAACAGCTTGTGATCGAGCCCACTAAGGAACAGGCATTTCCTGGTTTGGTGATGTGTATTGAGGCAGACTGGATTAGGAATGCATAGAGGGTAGTGACCATTAACTGGTTGAATTCAGCCTGCAGTTTGAGAAGATGATTAAGTCAGATGTCGTGGGATTACAATTGAGTAAAGGTAATGACAAAGACATGAGGGAGGAGCTGATCAGAGTTGATCAGGAAGGAGGCGCAACAGAAATTCATCCCAAGGAAAGAGAAATATATCAAAAGAAAAGACAAGGAAACCAAGGCTGACAAGGGAAGTCTGGGACAGCAGAAAAGCTAAAGAAAAAGCATACAATGAATGTTAATGGCAAGTCAGAGGATTGGGAGGCCTTTAAAAACCAGGAGTGTAACTAAAAAAAGCAATAAAGGTGGAGATGATGAAATAGGAGGGTAAACTAGTTAGCAATGTAAAAGATTAAAAAGTTTTTTGTTTAGATATATGAAAGGTAACCAAGAGCAGCAAGAATGGACAATGGATCACTGGAAAGTGAGGCTGGAGAGGTAATGAGAAAAAAGGAAATGGTGGAGGTACTGAACAGTGCTTTGCATCAGTTTTCACAGAGGAACATACCAACGACACACTAGAACTTTGAGAGTCAGGGACAGAGGTTAGTCTAGTGGCCATCACTGAAGAGAAGGTGCTGGGGAAACTCAAAGGTCTGAAGGTGGATAAATCACTCAGACCAGGTGGACTACATCCCAGAGTTCTGAAGGAGATAGCGGAAGAGATTATGGAAGCATTGGTGACGATCTTTCAGAAATCACTGGAGTCAGGGAGGGTCCTAGAAAACTGGAAAATGGCTAATGTAGTGATCCTGTTAAAGAAGGGAAGAGAGGCAGATGTCAGGAAAATACAGACTGATTAGCCTGACCTTCGTCACAGTTAAGATTTGAGTGTCCACCATTAAGGATGAGATTACGGAGTACTTGGAAGTGCATGGTAAAATAGGGCTGGGTCATCAAGGGGAGGTCATATCTGACCAAGCCAGTTGTTATGATCTACTTGGATTTCCAGAAGATCTTTGACAAGATGGGGCACAGGAGGCTGCTAAATAACAGTCCGTGGTATTAGGGCAGGGTGCTGCATGGGTATAGGGTTGGTTGATTGGCAGAAGGTAGAGAGTGGGGATAAAGAGGTCTTTTTCAGAATGGCAACCAGTGACTAGTGGAGTTCCTCAGGGGTTGGAGTTGGCACCACAGCTATTCAAGTTATACAGTAATGATCTGAACAAAGGAAATGAGGGCATTGTTACCAAGTTTGCAGGTGACAAAAAGATAGGTGGAGGGACAGGTAGTGTTGAGGAAGCGAACAGGCTGCAGCATTACTTACATAGGCTAGGGAAGTGACAGATGGAAAACACTGGCAAAGTGTGAGGTTATGCACTTTGTAGCAAGATCAGAGATATAGACTACTTTCTAAATGGTAAAAAGCTTTGGAAATCTGAAGCACAAAGGGATTTGGGAATCTTAGTTCAAGATTCTCTACATTTTAACATGCATGCTTAGTTGGCAATTAGGAAGACAAATGCAATGTTAACATTCATTTCAGGAGGTTTAGAATACAAGAGCAGAGATGCACTGCCGAGGCTATATAAGGCTCTGGTCAGAGTGCATTTGAAATATTGAGAGCAGTTTTGGGCTCCATATCGAAGGAACTATGTGTTGGCCTTGGAGGGGTCCTGAGGAGGTTTACAAGAATGATCCCAGGGAAGAAAGGACTTCTCATAGGAGGAACCGGTGGAGGTCTCGGAGGTTAGAAAGGCTAGGGAAAAGATGGAATCTCACTGAAGTTGATACAATACTGGGATTCCTGGATAGAGTGGACATGGAGAAAGTGTTTCTATGAGAAGGAGAAACTAGGGCACAGACTCAGAGTTGAAGGGATGACCCCTTAGAACGGAGATATGGAAGAATTTCTTCAGTCAGAGGGTGGTGAATCTGCGGAACTTATTGCTGCAGAAGACTGTGGAGATCAAGTCATTGAATGTGTTTAAGACAGAGATAGATAGGCTATTGATAAATAAGACGATCAAAATTATGAGGAGAATGCAGGTGTGTTTGAGAAACATTAGTGATGATCGAACGGTGAAGCAGACTTGACGGCCTGAATGGCCAGGTTCTGCTCCTCTCTCTCATACGCAGTCACCGTCATCTCAGCACAAATTCGGCTCTCAAGTCCATGTTGGGATCAATACAATGAAGAGTGATGTTGAAAGAACTAAAACTGAGTCCTGCTGAGCAAGTTATTGCCGTGTAAGTGTGCCACTTCATAGCACAACCATGCAATTCCCATGTCTTTATTGATGATTGAGAACAGATGGAAGGGCATGGGGGTGGAAAAAAGACACAATGAGTTGTCAAGATAGAATTCAAGTCCCACGAAGGTGGTAGAAATAATTTCAAAGTAACTTTCAAAAACCAACTCAATATATGCAGGAAGAAAACTAATTTTCAGATTTTGAGGGAAATAACATGGAAATAAAGTGGACTCTTTGAAGAGCCATTCTAGATATTACAGGCTGAAGGGCATGTAAGATTTCATATTTCTAAGTATGTCCACTCAAGAGGTCTGTATTTGGTGTGAAGGTGCCACACCACAGTCTGATGGAATGTGGCTCTGCAACAATGAAGCAATAAAAACACTTCCTTAAACTCAGTTCTTCAACAAGTCACACGAGGTGTCAAAAACAAAAAAGTTCATTTTCCACCAATTTGTTCAGATCCAACAACTTCTAGTCAGATCAGCAATGAACTCTTTAACAGATGTGCAATCTTTTCTTTGTTTGCACCTAGTCTCCAAAGTTTAAATCTTTTGTATGGTTGATAAATTAGATTCAATTACTGATTCAAGAGAAACTGTTTTCACCCATGGAATGGTCAGATTGTGGAGCTTGCCACCATGTGTAGTAAACAACTTCATGGCACTGGTTCTTTGTATTTTAACTTCCATTTGGGAAAAGGTCAAGTGTGATATTTGGGATACCAACTGTAAAAGGGCAAGTTTAAATAGGTGGAGGATATTTTCTCTTTGAACAGAGAGATATGTATAGAAACTGACATAATTAGTAGGGTTAGGAACTGTACACGTGTAATGCTTCACTTTGGAATAAATCTGAACTGAAAAAAAACAGAATTCTGGCCTTGAATGTTAATATGAGGTATGGGGATGGATCATATGAAGGACCTAGTTGCACCCATGGAATATATTCTTGTGCACTTATCAGTTTCTCCAGAGTAACTTGATAATAATGAATAGGAACCCCAGATTAAGCAGAGGGCAGTGGGACTGCAGTGAATGCTGATAAAGATCGCCAAATGTCTTGTTCCAACATAAACCTTAAGCCAAGAAATCTGTGTTGGCCTACACTATCAGTTGGAGGATTTGAGCTATTGGGAGAGGCTGAATAGGCTGCGGCTGTTTTCCCTGGAGCATCGGAGGCTGAGGGTTGACCTTATTGAGGTTTATAAAACCATGAGGGACATGGATAGAGTAAACAGACAGGTCTTTTCCCTGACGTGGGTGAGTCCAGAACTAGAGGGTATAGGTTCAGGGTGAGAGGGAAAAGATATAAAAGGGAAAAGATATAAAAGGGACCTAATGGGCAACGTTTTCACCCAGAGGGTGGTGTGTGTGTGGAATGAGCTGCCAGAGGAAGTGGAGGAGGATGGTACAATTACAACATTTAAAAGGCATCTGGGCTAGGTACGTGAATAGGAAGGGTTCAGAGGGATATGGGCCTAGTGCTGGCAAATGGGACTAGATTAGGTTAGGATATCTGGTCGGCCTGGATGAGTTGGACCAAAGGATCTGTTTCCCTGCTGTACCCCTCTATGATTCTACGAGTAACTACTTTAATCATTCTTTTGTTTCTGGTATTTACCCAATCTCCCACACAGACCAGGAATCTTTCAGATTCAATCATTGCATTGAACAGTTCTGGATACCACATCATTTTGCAAGCATAGACTAGTCTTGGAGGACTCTTGTGGTGCAGTGGTAATGTCCTTACCTCTGAACCAAGAAACCCAGGTTCAAGTCCCATCTGCTCCAGGAGGTGTGTAATAACATCTCTGAACAGATTAAAAAATATCCTCAGTGCTTGGGAGCCTCCTGTGAAGCGCTTCTCTGATGTTTCCTCCAGCATTTGTAGTGGTTTGAACCTGCCGCTTCCGGTTGTCAGTTCCAGCTGTCCGTTGCAGTGGCCGGTATATTGGGTCCAGGTGGATGTGCTTATTGATTGAATCTGTGGATGAGTGCCATGCCTCTAGGAATTCCCTGGCTGTTCTCGGTTTGGCTTGTCCTATAATAGTAGTGTTGTCCCAGTCAAACTCATGTTGCTTGTCATCTGTGTGTGTGGCTACTAAGGATAGCTGGTCGTGTTGTTTCGTGGCTAGTTGATGTTCATGGATACAGATCGTTAGTTGTCTTCCTGTTTGTCCTATGTCGTGTTTTGTGCAAAACACTACATTCAATCAATCAATCAAGCAATTCAATCAATCACATCGACCTGGACCCAATATACCGGCCACTGCAGCGGACAGCTGGAACTGACAACCAGAAGCGGCAGATACAAACCACTATAAATGCCGGAGGAAACATCACAGAAGCACTTCACAGGAGGCTCCCAAGCACTGAGGAGGTCACCTAGACAGGGGACCAAACGTCTGAAACACAAATTCCCAGCTCGGCGAACAGAACCACCACAACGAGCACCTGAGCTACAAATCTTCTCACAAACTTTAAAAAATATCTAAACTGTTCCCAGAAGGAACGCAGTACAGTTTAACAGAATGAGAGCTCAACTTCAAGAAGTAAATTCTGAGAATAGATTATACAAACTAAATTTCTTAAGATACTAGGGGTAACAGGTAGAATAAAAAACAAAACTATTTCTGCTGGTTGGGGAATCTAGGATTCTGGGTCACAGACTACAAATGGTAGCCAGAACTTTCAGAAGTGATATCTGAAAATATCTCGAATAAAGTATGTTTGGGAAAAAAAAAGACTCATGGCAAAGCCCAACTGAGATGGATACCTTTAGACAACTAAAATCCAACAAAGGGGTTAGGTCACAGATCAGCAACAATCTAATTAAACAGAACAGACTTGAAGCTAAATGGCTTCCTCCTGTCTGTTTTTTTTTTGTTGAGTTACTTAAACCCAGGTGAGTTAAGCTCTACATAAAGGTCTATACAACAGACCAGAAGTTTGCGAGAGAATCTAATAGTCAGAGCTCCTGCTCCTTCCCGTTGATGCTGCTGGAAATTCGAGTTTGTTGCACATGATCAAATGACCCATTACTACCAGGGCCCATTCACCCACTGGGTGAAGTATCGTGTCACAAAGTAACTGCCCAGCACATGTCATGGAAGGCAGGGGGGAAAGAAACTGGGGGAGAGGGGGTGGAGGCAGGGGAAAGGGGAGGATGGTGTGGGTGAAGGGGAGAAAAGGGGAAGGGGTACAGATCAGAAAAATCTTACCAGGAAGTTTGAGCCTTCCACAGCACGAATTACAACGATGTTTTGTTCTAAAGTTTTTAACTGCATCTTCTCCCAAATTTGCAGGTCCAAATACCATGTCATGTGACCTGAAAACAAAATAATAAATGCGACTACATTGGCCACTCTGGTGATTTTCTCACAGTGTATACAGACAACTGGATGTTTGAAGCTTGTCTGCAGAATCAAGGAAATTCAGCTACATTTCATGATACAGCCTTCTCTGAGTGGCAAAATGTTCAATGACTATTAAATCTGTCAGTAATGAACACACTGAAAATGGTTTCCCTTCTATCAATTGTGATAAAACACAAGCAGTACCTCAAGTGGATAAAGCCATAAACCAGATCTTGTAATAGACAGTCTATCTGCAACCATTTTAGTCAGGTCATACTAGAAAAGCTTTAAACAAAACGGAGGGTAGGGGGTTGCAATTTTGTTCTCTGTACAATAAGAGTGTCATGTTGAGGCAATAGCATGTGGCAAAATTCATGAAAACATTGCTTTGTTTCAGCAAATGTAAACATAAAGCAACTTTCATTAGAACAATCAAATTGAGGAATTCGATTTGCATTTAAAATTATGAAGGCATAGGACAGGAGAACAGTAACAGAGTACAGAGAGACGTCAAGGGTGGTCATCCCCACCTTTTGATAATCACACCAGACCCAGATAAGGGTCACACGTTAACAATCATAAGCAGAAGTCAACATTGGATCTAGTAACGTTTCAGTAAGTGATGTGGAATGGACTAGGCCTCAGGAGGCGCTAACTGCTTCCATGCAGAGTATGCTACTTTGGGAGAAGGACTGGTTTCCTTTACGCAGGCATGAGGGCGGCAAACAAAAGCATCTCATCAAATTTATTCATTAAAAATGGGAAGCTCTTGATAGTAGGAAGTTAAATACAGTGAATGTCCAAGCAGACTTGGGAATTCAGGTGCATACAATTTTAAAATGCCATGACAGGTGCAGAAAATAATCAAAAAAGCTAATGGAACGTGGACATTTGTCTCCAGATGTCGGAGTATGAGCATGCAGATGTTACCCTGCAGTTATACAAAAGCCTGGTTAGTCCCCACTTGGAGTACTGAGAGTAGATCAGGGCACCACACCTTAGGAGGTATGTACTGACCTTGGGAGGGAATACAATGTAGGTTTACAAGAATAATACCTGGACTTATGGAGTTAAAAAAAACAGGAACAGAAGGAAGTTATTCAGCCCCTCAAGCCTGTTCTGTCATTCAATGATATCACAGCTGATCTGTGGCCTAATTCTATACACCTGCCTCGGGGCCCTTATCACTTCAGAATGTGCTTAGCAAACGATCCAACATCCATTTTGTGGAAGAGAGCTCCAAAAATCTAGAAGTGCTTCCTAAAATCTCTCCTGAATGGTCTGGCCCTAGTTCTCAGACTGTGCCCATCACTTCTAGAATCTCCAATCAGAGGAAATAATTTTATCTTTATCTATGCTCTCTCTTCCCATTAATATCTTGAAGATTTTAATCAAAACACATTTAAATGTTCTAACTTCTAGAGAAAACTGGCCTAATTTATATAATCTTCTCTCATAACTTAACCCCTGAAGTCCAGGTATCATTTGTGTAAACCGATGCTGTACTCCCTCCCAGGCCCGATAAATCCTTCCGAAGGCAGGGTGCCCACAGCTGCTCACAATATTCCAAATGGGACCTAACCAAAGTTTTGTATAAATGCAGCACAACTTGTGTGTGCTTAAATTCAGACATTCAGAGATAAAAGTAAGCATTCCATTAGCTTCCTTGATTATTTTCTGCACCTGTGGCATTTTAAAGAGCTATGCAACTGAACTCCCAAGTCTCCATGGATATTCACTACATTTAACTTGTTTATCTTGCTTGATGGTATGAAAAGCACAGGAGAACAAGGAGTGGTGAAATCAACAGAGGACTTACCCATTGGCAGATCACCTCTGCAGCACACAGGAATAAGGAACTTGTATTTTGCAACACCTTTCACAACCTCAGAGCAACTCAGTGTATCATAGCCAGTGAAATATTAGTAGAATGTAGTCATTGGAATGTATGAAAATGAGAAATCAAGTTTGCAGATTAGCGTCTCAAATAAGAGCAATGAGCTAAATTATCTGTTTTACGGATGTTGGTTCAGAGGAAACCACTGGATAAAACAGAAGTCTCCCTTGTGTTTTTCAAAAACAGGATCTTTCACATATGAAAGGGCAGACTGCACCATGGATTAATTGTTCAGCTGAAAGCCTTTGATGCTGTAGAACATAGTACTGCACTGAACTGTTAGCCTAATTGGTATGCTTGAGGAGTGAATTACACAACATTCTGTCTGTGGCAAATATTACTGATGTGTGGCAATCTCCACCTGTGGGGTAAACTTTCCAGTGATTAAGAAGCTAGATTTAAATTTAAATGCAAGGCATTTAGGACAGACACTAGCAGGAACCTTTTTTACATGCACAGAGTATTGGAATACATTACCAAAAGGAGTTAGTGAAAGAATCAGAGACCACGTCAATTTAGAAAAAAAAATTAAACTGGGGCTTGAAGGAAATGAAGGGATTGTGGGAGGACAGGCAAGACAGACTGTTGCACATGAGGAAATGAAATACCTCATTAGTTGGGCTGAACAGTCTCTTCTGTATTGTCACTTTAAGCTTTTATAAATTGCCTCAACTTAGAAACATATACTATGGATCTTCACAGGATTGTGGAAAACAGTATTGTGAAACAAACAATAGCTGCAGAAACTCAGGTCTGGCAGCATCTGTGAAGATGGAAACAGAGTTAATGTTTTGAGTTTAGTATAATTCTTCTTCAGAGTTAACACGAAACAAGATTAAGAGAAGAGACCAAATACCCGATCAAACAATTGGCTTTAGGAAGACAGACTTAAGGAAGGAAATTCCAGTGTGCAATTGCTGCCAATTTGGGAGAACTGGGAATGGTGGAGGTAGACAAAATGTTGGGAGTGCACAAGAAGTGAGAGTCAGAAGAGAAATGGGTAAGTTGTAAATCTGCAAGAGGATAGAGAGACAGGGAGAGGGACTCTAAGAGTGTTTTAAGTGCAAGGATAAGAACATTTGTTTGGGGCAGCAGGGATCAAATGCTGGTCAGCTTTAACTAGGTGATGCAGAACAAACAGACAGGATTGTATATGAACTAGAGTTCTTCAAACTTGGTAAACTATTGCACTCTCTCCAAAACTTGGATTTCCTTTCTAAAGCTCAGAATTGGACACAGGATTCTAATTAATTCTAACCAGGTTTTCAGTTGTGTCGACGACATTTCATCTAGTTTGCTGTGAAGGAATAGGGAAAGGTTCCTATCAATACTGAGAGAGCCAATGGTATTGATACAGACCTACATTTAAAAAAAAGATGGAAATGGGCTTCACTGGCTGGGCCAGTATTTATTGCCCATCCCTAGATGCACTTGAGAAAGTGTTGACCTGCCTTCCTGAAATACAATAGGCCATTTGGTGTAGTTACACCCACAATAACATAAGGGAAGGATTTCCAAACTTTTGACCCAGTGGCACTGAAGAATGAACAGAAATAGATTTCCAAGTTAAAATGGTGACTAGGTACTGCACCCTATACGAGATCCATCTTATAGTCTTTAGGGAAAAGAGGTCACATTTGAAGTATGCTTACTGTTTCTCCTCCGACTTTATTACTGAAGGATCAGTCAAATTTTCCCCAACACCTACAAGAAAATGTACAAAACGATGAATACCCTTATCTCTTTCACAATACAAAGTGCCTGGATTTTGTCATCAGACTTTTCCCCAAGCAGCTGTTATCTCGAACTACTGTAACCTGCCTATTTACCCACTTGTTAAATTTACAAAATATTTGAGCAAAACAAATCACATTTTTGAAACTAGCACTTCAGGTTTTATGTTGTTCAATGGAAGAGGAGAGAAAAAGGCTCTTCCATCCAAGTATTGGTTGTTTCAGAGATCCAAAAGTCTGGACAGGATCCAAGCAAGTTTCACTGACCAGCTGTTGATCTGTTTTTTTCTCTATTCGATCAATAACTCTATAGAGGAGCATTGTCCTAATTCCATTTAATGTTTGTTAACTATGCATGCAAGCAATTTAGTGTAAACGTTCACTAGTTGCAATGTACCATTCTTTTTGGCAAAGACTTTAATTTTGCTCTCCGTGTAGCCGACATAATACAATTTCTAAAGTCAAATATGCAGCCATGAGGATAACCAATTACAGACCAAAAGAGCACATCTCGCTACATATTGACACAAGACTGCCTCACTTTAACACAGAGGTCACATGCACTCACCCTGCAGGTCCAGAACCAATAGTTCACCTCTAGTGTACTCATAGGTCCAGTGACTAAAAGCAAGCATGGTCTCCTCCAGCATGTTGTTTGGACGGATCTCATCTCCGCTGTTATGATTGAATTTCCGGAATTCTCCAGTCATACACTCCTCAATTGCAAACCATTGGCTTGCTGAGTGACAGTACAGAAGGAACACTTCCAGGAATCTGAGGATAAAGCAGACAATCACGAATTATTTTGGGAATTCAGGTTAGACACATCTCTCTTCAGATTCAGCTGCAGTTTATTAAAATATCACACTGCAGCCAGACAGGTTCGCACGACAACACCAAATGATTCAGAGTGCACAAAGCCTTGGTACTAAACATTGGGCGGCACGGTGGCACAGTGGTTAGCACTGCTGCCTCGCAGCGCCGGAGACCCGGGTTCAATTCCCGCCTCAGGCGACTGACTGTGTGGAGTTTGCACATTCTCCCCGTGTCTGCGTGGGTTTCCTCCGGGTGCTCCGGTTTCCTCCCACAGTCCAAAGATGTGCAGGTCAGGTGAATTGGCCATGCTAAATTGCCCGTAGTGTTAGGTAAGGGGTAGATGTAGATATAAATGTAGGGGTATGGGTGGGTTACGCTTCGGCGGGGCGGTGTGGACTTGTTGGGCCGAAGGGCCTGTTTCCACACTGTAAGTAATCTAATCTAATCTAATCTAATCATGTTACCTTCAGGTGAAGTAGGGTTCCAGTTTGAGTGATAGAACAGAGGACACATATCACTCAAATCCCATTTTAATGTCACTTTTTAAAAAAAATTCTTATTTTTATATGACCATTATAAATTCCTACATCCACAATGATTATCGAAGCTGCCTGTGTAAACCATTGCATTTTAACTACAAGATGTCTTCATTCAACTTGTCCTCTTTTAGCACTTTCCCTTTGCAAAGTTACTGCAGCCTGAAGTCTTACTGAATGTCATGAGACTTATTTTAAAATCGTTTACTGATCCTGACCCAAATGGCACCATTATGACACATACTCTCCTACTTGTAACCCCTCCCTGTGCTTCACCACTGTCTACTGTTCGCCACCAGGGAGCACACCCCTTCTTCCCTACAAAGTGATAGGCTGCCCAGTGAAGCCCCCACTCATTTGCAATGGAGGGTATGCAATGTGAGAAAATAATTTTTTTCATGTAGAAAATAATTAGGGTCTGGAATGCATTTTTGTAAGTGCATTGGAGCTGGGTTCAAAGAGTATTCAAGAATGAATTGGATAATTATGTAAACAGAAGTAATATTGGAGAAAGGACGGAAGAATGACACTAAGTCAATGTTCATTCTGAGAGGTGGTGTAGGAACAAATGGGTCAAATGGTCTACCTCTACACAGTAACAATTCTGTGAAATTTCAATTGAAGCAAATTCATAAATGGTACACAGAAATGCAAAGATTTTAGAAAGCGATCAATTATTTCTCCTCACCTTGGAGAATATGGAATAGTCTTTGGTTTCATTTGATTGAAGGCAAAAGCAAGCTTCTGTGCAGCTCTTTGCTGCTGGATCTCCTGTGAACAAGAGACCAGGAAAATAAATTCAAAAACACAGAGCTTCTGTCAGACACAAATATATTGCAGCTTCCACTCAATCAGCAATTGTTTGAGTTAGCATTTTGCATTTAGGGCCTGATGTATTAATACCCAATTTCTTAACCAGAGAAATTTTCAGTAACTGATGATTCTAACAAGAAAAAAATCCCATGTGAAAACAAAAAGAAGTTACCTTCTAATTTACCTCAAGTGTATCATTTTCAGTTATTAAGCAGTGCTTTTGCAATGCTACAAAGTCCAGCCACTGCTGAAAATGAGGCTGAATATTGACTATACACACTTGCTGTGCAAGTGTGAGTTTTTTTTCAGCAATTCCTGTTTTTGTTTAACATTCTAGTAAATCTTCCCTTCACTCTCTCTAAAGCAATTATATCATTCCTGTAATATGGTGATCAGAACTACGTACAATATTTTAATTGTGGCCTCGCTAGCTCTATTTCGAATAGTGCCATAGAATCCCGTGCTCAAAGAATAAACTGGGCTCAATTTTAATGACAAATCAAAAGACAATCTAGAATTCCCTCTATATTGCACTGAAATTCCAGCCTCAAAAGTTTCTGGAGTGAAGCTCTCTGATGTGACAGAGCTCCTTCAAAGCTCTCATTGACAGCAGCCTCAAACCTCACCAATAAATCTCACCATTTGCAGACATCACCCTTAGTTGCTGTTGCAAACTGCATACATTTTACAACATTCTAACATTTCAGAACTATCCAAAGCAACAGTGTCTTGGTAACTCCACATGCTGCCTGACAGTGATTACACCAGTGTTTTAAAGCATCCTAATGTTCAATATTCCACAAATGAGTTTGCTTGGATACTTTGAGTTCAGCAATGTCCTAGTAATTTTGTTTAAATCATTCTCTACTAGTTTTTCACAAGTGAAGTTTGGAAAGGTTCCAAGCACTATTATTCTTTATCAACATTCAAACTAATTTATTAATTGCTCTGTAATTATTTGTATACATTGACATTTACTATGTACAGAATTGCACTGACCAATAGAAAAAATTAACTTCTTCGTCCAAATCCATAAGTACCTCTTTTACATGAACACTCACCCAATAAGCAACAGATCTTTAATACTAGACTCATTGATAAACTACCTTCAAACAATCAACAACTGATGCCATGGACATATCCTAGATCTTGCAGAACAAATATACAACAACATTTAGGGTGTGCTGCCTGGCTGGATCACACTTTCCAAGAACAACTCCAGGATCATTTGGTGCCTTTCTTCCAACATTTTCAAACAAACTGAAATCTACAACCTTTCCACAAATAAAAAATTGCAATTATAAAATAGAGAAAATATCATTTTAATTGATACAACAGGGTCAGCGGTTTTTTCTGTAAATTGACAAACATCAGATTGTAGTATACTTTGAGTTCAGCACTGTCCTAGTAATTTTGTTTACATAATTCTAGACTAATTTTTCACCATTGGAATATTTACAAATACTACAAATTTATAAGGCAAAATTAGCAACACTGTTACAAAACAATTCCTGAAGCATTAATTAATATTTCAGCATAAAATAAACTTACCTTCAAACACAGATGTAACACAGTATCTTCCTTGTAGATTCTTTTCCATGTATTCACAACTTCAGGAAGAAAAGACTTCACAATATACAGTTGACCTGGTTTCAGAATATCGAACTCTGCCCACGTGCATTCCACCTTTAAAGCTCGCCTCAATCCCCCTCCCATTTCTTCTTTACTTAAGAACTCAATCTTGGCACATCGTCCTTGTTGGGACCAGGATGACATGCTATTGTTCAAACTGATTGGTGAGCTCTCCTCCAGCCTATATATAGTCACAGGTTCACCTTCAATACAAAAGAAATGTGAAGTAGTTTAGATCAGATCCATAATAGAACAGCGAAGCAGCAGGCAGCAACTTCCTTTGTCCATTGTATCTCTCAAATACATTATGTGATCATTAGTTGCCTGAATGATCTACATTTGCTCCTCTGAACTGCAAGAAAACACACTTGAAAGAAAAAAACTCCATCACATCAGTGCTACAGTGTTGAAATCAAGAATTTGCAGTGTCTGACTAAAACACATATTCCTCAGTATCCAAAAATCTGAATTTTGCATTTTGCTTCCAACACTGGCATGTAAACTCAAACATGATCCGTACTGTCTTTCCCCTATTCTTTTCACCTCTATGATTTAACACCATGACAAACAGGAGCAGGGCACTACCACATGGCCCACAATCCTGTCCTGCCATTCAAAAGCACCATTGTTGACATTGTCAACATGTTACTTTGTTGCCTGACTGTCATAACCCTTTGAGACTTTAGTGGTCCAAAATTCCCACTCTAGGAAACTGAAGATGAGATTAAGTTGAATGCATGGCTAGGAATCTGGTGCAGGAGGCAAACCTTTTAGATTCTTAGAACACATAACCAGATTTGTGGCAAGTCAGAGTTATCAAGACAGCTTCTTTGCAAGCGAACAAAGCAGAAACCAATATTACTGCAGCAAGTTACAGATAGTTCTGGGATAATGCACGTTTTGGCAGCATGACTTGGCTATAACGTTGCAGAAAAATTAGGGAACAGTATTTTGGAGAATGCTTATCTCCATTGGCAACAGCATGATTCCAATGGAGTTCGGTTTGCGCGTTTGCTCTGCACATGCACCAGTGTCCGCACATGTGCGATGTCAGCACCAAAGTCTCTCTGCCATTCTACGCATGCGCCAATGTCAGCTGCCAACAGAGCAGTTGTCTGAAATAGGTACTGTGCAGACAGCAGCTTTCTTACATTTTTAAAACAAAAGTACTGTGTTAAATTTACTTTTGTTTTGTTAATAAATATTTCAACCTTCATTCAGTCTGTGCAATACTTTGCATTTGACTTTTGGGTGATTTTTGAGCGATCATGAGTGATATTTTTTGCTAATCTGCCCCAACCCCACTTTTCCCTTAGGTCTCATTATTTCTGTCAAGCAATTTTCTATTCAGCGAGGTTTCGCTGGAACGCAACAATAATGTTGCAGGACAACTACCTGTAATCAGCACAATGGGACAAGATTCAAACTAACGTCACGGTGTTAAGCAACAAGATGTAGGGCTAAAAAGTAGAAATAAGGTGTACATGAGCGGATTGATCATAATAATCATAATAGTGTGGCAGGGGGCAGAACAGTAGGTCAGCAAGTGCGAAGACAGAGGAGGAGTCAGATACCAAGGCCAGCAAGGCAAAGAGGAAGAACAGATGGAGAGGTTACAGAGTACTGCAGGACTAGTGGTCTGAGGTGTGCTTGTTTTAATGTGGGAGTATGACAAATAAGGCGGCTGATTCCAGAGTTTGGATTAATGTATATAACAATGGTGTTGTAGCTCTTTCAGAGACTTGGTTGAGAGGAGGACATGGCAGCTCAACATTCCAGGATTCAGATGTTTCATGTATGATGGCGGGGGCTGGAAAACAGGCCAAAGAGTTGCGTTACTGATTAGGGAAATGATCACAGCTGTACTGAGGGAGGATACTTGGACACTGGGCTCATTCAGTGAGGCCATATGGGTAGAGCTCAGGAATAGGAACGGTGCGATTACTTTGATGGGATTGCACTACAAGCCTCCCAACAGCCTGCAGATGATAGAAGAACAGGAGTGTGGACAGTCTATGTATTAAAAAAAGGTTATTGTGGTGGATGGTATAATTTCCCATATATTGACAGGGGCTTGACAGGGAATGGATTTAATACTTAGTTGGAGTCTTTTTTTCCCCAGGGTAGAAATGTCAATTACTGGGGGACATACATTTGAGGTAAGAGGGGGTAAAAGTTTAAAAAGGAGATGAGAGAGGAAAGTTGTTTTTTTTTACACACAGGGTGGTAAGTGCCTGGAATGCACTGCCAAAGAAGGTGGTGGAGATGGATAGAATAACAACATTTAAGGATTTGGAGGAGTCAGTGTTGGACTGGGTGGATAAAGTTAAAAACCACATCAACCTCCTGAAGAAGCAGCAGCGCTTTGAAAGCTAGTGCCTCCAAATAAACCTGCTGGACTATAACCTGGAGTTGTGTGAATTTTAATGTCTATAAAGCACCTTGATAGACACATGAATACACAGGGAATAAACAGAAAAGCATGGGTAGAGGCAAAAGGTTTTTAGTTTAGAAAAGCATTTCATGTCAGCACAGTCTTGGTGGGCTGAAGGGCCTGTTCCTGTATGGTACTGTTCTAACTATAGAATTTGGCAGAGATGGAGGAGCAGATTCACAAAAAATAACTGAGGGGTGAAGGAACGATACTTTAGAAAGTCCTTCTAACTCCTTTTCTTCTGACAGGAGAACGTTTTAGCCATGAATTAATGTGCTTGAAGCTTTGTTGCCTCTATTTTTCCTACTTCTCCCTAACAAAGTTGATAGCTCCACTTTCCCCACATTATATTAGAATTGTTACCTATATGTCCACTCACCTCTGCAATTTGTGGACCAGGGTCCTCCTTACACTGTACTTTCCTCTTTAGTTTCATATTATCAGCAAATGTGAATGTCAAACTCTCCAACCCCAAATCTAGCTCATCAATACAGATTATAAACCATTTGTAAATAGCTGAGGCCCAAGCACTAATTCCTGGGACACTCCACCAATAGTGACTTGCAGCCTGAAAATTAGCTACTTATCCTCCTGCATGTTCATTAAATGATCCTCACATATTGCATCATGAGTCTCTGTTCCTCAACTATATTTTTAAAAAGGCTTCACTTGTTAAAAATTGCCCACATTTCCTTATTTCTATGAAGTGAACTTAAGTTTTAAGATATCAATGAATAAGGATAAATCAGGACCTTGTAGGAAGCTACTAAATTGGGGGAGGGCAAATTACATCAATATTAGGCAGGAGTTAGGGAGTGTTAATTGGGAGCGGCAATTATTGGGCAAGTCTACATGTGTCATGGGCAAGTTGTTTAAAGATCTACTGATCAGAGTTCAGGACTGGCATGTTCCAGTAAGAAGAAAAGACAAAGATGGAAAGGTAAGGGACTCTTGAATAACAAGGGATATTATGAATTCAGTTAAAAGGGAAAAAGAAGCACATGTAAGGTTTAGGATGTCAAAAACTTGTCAGGGTCTGTGAAGAATATAAAGAAAGCTGGAAAGAACTCAAGCAGGAAATTAGGAGAGCAAGAAGGAGCCATGAAATAATCTTGGCAAGTAGGTGAAAGAGAATCCCAAGGCATTCTGTACATGCATTAAAAACAAGAGGATAACTAGGGAGAAGGTTTCTACCTCCTGCCCAAAATCCACAAACCTGACTGCCCCGGACGACCCATTGTCTCAGCCTGCTCGTGCCCCACCGAACCCATCTCTGCATACCTCAACACAGTCCTGTCCTCCTTAGTCCAAGAACTCCCCACCTACGTTCGGGACACCACCCACGCCCTCCACCTCCTCCATGATTTTCGCTTCCCCAGTCCCCAACGTCTTATCTTCACCATGGACATCCAGTCCCTGTACACCTCCATCCCCCATCACGAAGGACTCAAAGCCCTCTGCTTCTTCCTTTCCCGCCGTACCAACCAGTACCCTTCTACTGACACCCTCCTTTGACTGACTGAACTGGTCCTCACCCTGAACAACTTCTCTTTCCAATCCTCCCACTTCCTTCAAACCAAAGGAGTAGCCATGGGCACCTGCATGGGCCCCAGCTATGCCCGTCTCTGGACCATCTCAGACTCCTCCCTCCCCTTCCTAGACTTTTCCATTTCTATCTCTGGCGACCGAATCAACACGGACATTTATTCTAAACCGACCGACTCCCACAGCTACCTAGACTACACCTCTTCCCACCCTGCCCCCTGTAAAAACACCATCCCATATTCCCAATTCCTTCGTCTCTGCCGCATCTGCTCCCAGGAGGACCAGTTCCAAAACCGAACAACCCAGATGGCCTCCTCCTTCAAGGACCGAAATTTCCCCCCAGACGTGGTCGACGATGCCCACCACCGCATCTCTTCCACTTCCCACTCCTCTGCCCTTGAGCCCCACCTCTCCAACCGCCACCAGGACAGAACCCCACTGGGTCCTCACCTACCACCCCACCAATCTCCATGTACAGCGTATCATCCGCCATCATTTCCGCCACCTCCAAACGGACCCCACCACCAGGGATATATTTCCCTTCCCTCCCCTATCAGCGTTCCGAAAAGACCACTCCCTCTGTGACTCCCTCGTCAGGTCCACACCCCCCACCAACCCAACCTCCAACCTCCACTCCCGGCACCTTCCCCTACAACCGCAAGAAATGCAAAACTTGCGCCCACACCTCCCCCTTACTTCCCTCCAAGGCCCCAAGGGATACTTCCATATCCGCCACAAATTCACCTGCACCTCCACACACATCATTTATTGCATCCGCTGCACCCGATGTGGCCTCCTCTATATTGGGGAGACAGGCCACATACTTGCGGAACGTTTCAGAGAACACCTCTGGGACACCCGGACCAACCAACCCAACCACCCCGTAGCTCAACACCTCAACTCCCCCTCCCACTCTACCAAGGACATGCAGGTCCTTGGACTCCTCCATCGCCAGACCATAGCAACACAACGGTTGGAGGAACAGCGCCTCATAGTCTGCCTAGGAACCCTCCAACCACAAGGGATGAACTCAGATTTCTCCAGTTTCCTCATTTCCCCCCCCCCCCAACTTGTTTCAGTCAAATCCCTCGAACCCAGCACCGCCTTCCTAACCTGCAATCTTCTTCCTGACCTCTCGCCCCCACCCCACTCCGGCCTATCACCCTCACCTTGACCTCCTTCCACCTATTGCATTTCCAACGCCCCTCCCTCAAGTCCCTCCACCCTACCTTTTATCTTAGCCTGCTGGACACACTTTCCTCATTCCTGAAGAAGGGCTTATGCCCGAAACGTCGATTCTCCTGCTCCTTGGATGCTGCCTGACCTGCTGCGCTTTTCCAGCAACACATTTTCAGCTCAGAAGGTAGGACGACTCAAGGATAAAGGAGAGAACTTGTGCTTGAGATCCTAAATGAGTACTTTCTGTCAGTATTTACCCAGGAGAAGGACGATTGAGAGGTTTGTGTGGATCGTGCTAATATGCTTGGACATTTTGAGATCAAGAAAGAAGTGGTGTTGAGTCTCTTGAAGAGCATTCAGGTGGATAAGACCCCAAGGCTCAACGGTCTCCCTCAGGTTTTAGATTAGATTTTCTCCAGTGTGGAAACAGGCCATTTGGCCCAACAAGTTCACACCGACCCTCTGAAGAGTAATCCACCCAGACCCATCTCCCTGTGACTAATGCACCTAATACTATGGGCAATTCAGCATGGCCAATTCACCGAACCTGCACAGGTTTGTGACTGTGGGAGGAAACCGGAGCACCCGGAGGAAAGCCACGCAGACACGGGGAGAATATGCAAACTCCACACAGTCACCTGAGAATAGAATCAAACCCGGCTCCCTGGCTCTGTGAGGCAGCAGTGCTAACCACTGAGCCACCATGCCACACCTAACATTTATATCTAACTTTCACATTTCTCTAAAGTTAAAATGTTCCAACTTGACATCACAACTATTAGCAAATTGCAATAGCTAGGGCAACAGAGGAGACCTGAGGGCCAATCTGTGACATCACCCTCTAAAACGTCAATGGCTCATAGTTCTCTCAGAATGAAATCATTCCAGGGATCATTAATCTTGTAATGCCTCTTTTCCAATTTAGCCAAGGCCTCTTTGTCCTTATTGACAGAGGCAAGAGGGGATTGCTGGGGCCTTCTCCAAGATCTTTGTATCCTCAGTAACCACTGGAGGGGTCCCAGAGAATTGGTGATTAACTAATGTTCCTCTATTCAAGAAAGAAAATAGGAATAATCCAGGAAACTACAGACTAGTGAGTCTTACATTGGTGGTTGGGAAGCTACTAGAGAGAATTCTAAAGGATAGGATTTACACACATTAGGAAAAACATGGCCTAATCAGGGACAGTCAGCATGGCTTTGTGCAGGGTAGGTCATGTCTTAGTAACTTGATTGAATTTTTTGAGGTGACAAAGGTGATTGATGAGCAAAAAGCAGTTGTCTCCTTGGACTTTCGAAAGGCTTTCAACAAGGTCCCTCATGGTAGGTTCATCCAGAAGATGAAGGCACATGGGATCATGGTGACTTGGCTGCATGGATTCAGAATTGGCTTGCCTAGAGGAGATAGAGGGTAGTGGCGGAAGGGTGTTTTTCAGGCTGTGACTAGTGATGTTCTGCAGGGATCCATACTGGAACCTCTGCTGTTTGTGATATATGAATGAAAATGTAGATGGATGGGTTAGTAAGTTTGCAGACGATACAAAGATCAGTGGAGTTGGGAACAGTATAGGAGGTTATCAAAGAGTACAGTGGGATATAGATCAGTTGCTGAAATGGGTGGAGAGATGGCAGATAGAGTTTAATCTGTGTGAATTGCTGCACTTTGGGGAATCAAATGTTAAGGAAACAGTATACAGTTAATTGCAGGACCCTGAACAGCATTGATGTATAGAGGAATCTTGTGGTTCAAATCCATAGCTCTCTGACAGTGGCTGGTAAAGATGATATATATGGCATGTGTGCCTTTATCGAATTGTGTACAAGAGTCAGAATAATATGTTGCAGCTTTATAAGACTTTGGTTAGGCCACAATTAGAGTACTGAGTTCAATTCTCATCACCGCATTCCAGGAAGAACGTGGAGGCTTTGGAGAGGATGCAGAAGAGGTCCACCAGGATGCGACCCGGATTAGAGGATATGAACTAAAAGGAGAGGCTAGAAACACTTGGCTTGTTTTCTCTGGAGCAGCAGAGACTGAGGGGAGACTTGATAGGAGTTCATAAAATTATGAAATGCATAGATAGTGTTGACAGTCAGAATCTTTTTCCCCAAAGTTGAAAGGTCTAAATTCAGGGACATACATTTAAGGTGAGAGGGGAAATGTTCAAAGGAGATATGAGAGTGGTCAGAACATGCTGCCAGGGGTAGTGGTGGAGCCAGATACGATAGGATTGTTCAAGAGATTTTTAGATAAGCCGATGAATACGCAAAGAATGGAGGGATACGGACCAAGGGCAGGCAGAAGGGATTAATTTAATTTGGAGTTATGTTTAGCACAACATCATGGGTCAAAGAAACCCATTCCTGTGCTGTACAGTTCTATGTTCTTTGAGATACATTATTTAAATAGATCTTGTACAGTGTGTACACTTCAATTCCAGTAGATGGTGCTGTAATCTGAATTTGTACAGCACTGGCTGGTAAGGCTAACTTAAATAAAATGATAGACCGACCATCCACACGTTTTCCACATACTCTTGAACCATGCTAATCACATTTCACAATACTCTGTTTGAAATTCAGTTCAATTGCACAAAAAAATATTATTTTCATAACTCAGATCTATTTTGTCCAATGTCTCAGTGGGATCACCCTATGAACAAAAGATATCTCTAACCTCACCTGGTATAAACAAAGAGCTGATTAAGGCATTCTATGAAGTAGATGCTTTAATTTGAATAATTTATTCCATAATTTAAATATTTGCATATCTTGGTCTCCTGCACATTTAACAAGAGTGTAACATGTATGACTTCAGGAAATTGAAAACAGCTCGAGTTAGTACAGAACAGTCAAACACACACCAGAAAGAGAAGCCCAGACATATGATAGACATAAGTAAATGGAAGAAATATGAAGCAATGGATTTTAATAGAAATAATGAGATGACAGTAACAAATTCAATAACTGAAAAGGGGTGTGCCTCAGCTGGAGTCTGCACAATTCTATATATTTGGAGCACATCAAAGGCTTAGAAAAGAGGGAAGAGAGGTTTTATTAGAATAACACCAGGGGTGGACGTCAGTTACATGGGTACTAGAAAAGTTGGAGTTGTTCTCTGTATAAAAAAGGTCAAACAGAAGATTTAACAGAAGGGTTCAAAAATCATGAAGGGTTTTGAGGACAAACTATTTCTCCCGACAGTACGGGCAGTAATCAGATGAAACAGATTTAAAATATTCAGAGGTGAGGGGACTCTGTGCCAAAATTCCATGAGTAGATCTAAAACTGACAACATACCGATAAATAAAATGATACTACAACCTAGACACCTGTATACTTCTCGAAACTGCACACTGGGTTTACATTGATTGCCTAAATATATTTGTCAGTCTTTTTAAAGAGAGATGTAACTCCTAGTACTACAGAGGATAAAATGTAATATTTTTGACTAACAAGGGAAGTTGCAAGACATTACATTCTGTCCTGAAACTACACAGATGCTGAGTGGATTGACCGTCTCAGGGAAAAAAAAACTATCAGCATAGTGTAAGGCAAACAATACTGGCCTTGATGGTAATACAGTGTACAGCAATGCTTTGGAGAGCTCATGTGCTATACTTTGAATTGTGAAATCAAGGGATTCATATCTAACAATCCTTACATATTGAAGGAGGTCTCTGTGCATTACTGGGAGTGAAATCCGACAAGATCCAAGAATGACTAGGGTTGGAATAGGTCCAGTCAAGGATAGTAGTGGGAAGTTGCGTGTGGAGGCTGAAGAGATTGGGGAGACACTGAATGAATATTTTTCGTCAGTATTCACTCTGGAACAGGACATTGTTGCCGATGTGAATACTTAGTCACAATTAATTAGAATGGACGGCTTTGAGGTATGTAGGGAAGAGGTGTTGGAAATTCTGGAAAGGGTGAAAACAGATAAGTCCCCTGGGCCTGATGGCATTTATCCTAGGATTCTCTGGGTAGCAAGGGAGGAGATTGCAGAGCCATTGGCCTTGATTTTTATGTCCTCGTTGTCTCCAGGAATAGTGCCAGAAGACTGGAGGATAGCAAATGTGGTTCCCTTGTTCAAGAAGGGGAGTAGGGATAACCCTAGTAACTATAGACCGGTGAGCCTCACTTCTGTTGTGGGCAAAGTCTTAGAGGGAATTGTAAGGGATAGGATTTATGAACATCTGGATAGGAATAATGTGATCAAGGATAGTCAGCATGGTTTTGTGAAGGGCAGATCGTGCCTCACAAACCTTATTGAATTCTTTGAGAAGGTGACTAAGCAGGTGGACGAGGGAAAAGCGGTAGATGTGGTGCATATGGATTTTAGTAAGGCGTTTGATAAGGTTCCCCATGGTAGGCTACTGCAAAAAATACAGAGGTATGGCATTGAGGGTGAGTTGGAGGTTTGGATTAGGAATTGGCTGGCTGGAAGAAGACAGAGGGTAGTAGTTGATGGTAAAGGTTCATCATGGAGTGCAGTTACGAGCAGTGTTCCGCAAGGATCTGTTTTGGGACCATTGCTGTTTGTCATTTTTATAAATGACCTGGAGGAGGGGCTAGAAGGTTGGGTGAGCAAGTTTGCGGATGATACGAAAGTCGATGGAGTTGTTGACAGTGAGGAAGGATGTGGCAGGTTACAGCGGGATATAGATAAGCTGCAGAGCTGGGCAGAAAGGTGGCAAATGGAGTTCAATGTAGGTAAGTGTGAGGTGATTCACTTTGGTATGAGTAACAAAAAGGTGGGGTACTGGGCTAATGGTCGGATACTTGGTAGTGTGGATGAGCAGAGGGATCTTGGTGTCCATGTACACAGATCTCTGAAAGTTGCCACCCAGGTAAATAGTGCGGTGAAGGAGGCATATGGCGTACTGGCTTTTATTGGTAGAGGAATTGAGTTCCAGAGTCCTGAGGTCATGTTGCAGTTGCATAAGACTCTGGTGCGGCCGCATCTGGAGTATTGTGTGCAGTTTTGGTCGCCATACTATAGGAAGGATGTGGAGGCACTGGAACGGGTGCAGAAGAGGTTTACCAGGATGTTGCCTGGTATGGTAGGAAGATCGTATGAGGAAAGGCTGAGGCACTTGGGGCTGTTTTCCTAGGAGATAAGAAGGTTTAGGGGTGACTTGATAGGGGTGTACAAGATGATTAGAGGTTTAGATAGAGTTGACCATGAGAACCTTTTTCCACGTATGGAGTCAGCTATTACGAGGGGGCATAGCTTTAAATTAAGGGGTGGTAGGTACAGGACAGATATTAGGGGTAGATTCTTTACTCAGCGAGTCGTGAGTTCATGGAATGCCCTGCCAGTAGCAGTGGTGGACTCTCCCTCTTTATGGGCATTTAAACGGGCATTGGATAGGCATATGGAGGATAGTGGGCTAGTGTAGGTTAGGTGGGCTTGGATCGGCGCAACATCGAGGGCCAAAGGGCCTGTACTGCGCTGTATTTTTCTATGTCCTATGTTGTAATAAAGACGAGACAGCAATTGCCCACTATCTGGTCACCGTGGTGATGCAGATTAGAAAGGGTGTCCATTGCATGTAACCACTACACATTCCAGAGTATAAAAAAAAGTTACAAATGGACTACAAAAAAAAAGTTATAACTAGTAGCAGCACACTGCAAACTAATAAATGAGCAATGCAACTGAAGCCTGCTTGAGAAGGAGAATTAGAAGGAAATAGAAAACTAACAGATCATATTTAATATCTTAAGAGGAACTAAGGTTTGCTATGTAGAAATCTTAAGACTGCAGTTGATTATTCCAAGATACTTTGATAAAAGTTATTCCCATGTAGTACAACTGAGAAGAATAGTTAATTTTACAATATATTTAACAGAAGATGTTGAATATGGAGCAGTAGAATGTATTAGCTGAACAAATGGCCAAACACAATATAATCTCGTTAAAACATTCGTTCTGACTGGATTCAATACTACCTATACTCACCTCTGTTTGGGAGGGGAGTAAATGGAATGCTCTGAGAAAGCCTCATCAAATTATTCCTCTCAACAGCTGTTAAAAAGAAAGATACACGTATCTCATTAGCCAATTTATTGAGGCATCTTTCATGAGATGTGTTTTTAAAAATATTTATCTAGCAATTCTGACCTGAGTAATAGTAATTGACATCCAGTACAGGCTTGAAAGGAGATCCGATCACTGAGATAGAAATTAAAAATAAGATTAAATCTTTTGAAGTAAAATTAAACGGAATTCTTACAACAGAAGGGAGTATAATTTTGATAAAAACATAGAAAACAGGTGCAGGAGTAGGCCATTTAATCATTTAAGCCTGCATTTATCATTCAATATGATTGTGGCTGACCATGCAATTTCAGCATCCCACTCTCACTTTCCATACCCTTCAATCGTTTTAGTCATAAAGGCCCACGTCCAGCTCTCTCTTGAATATATCTAACGAACTGACCCCAACAGCTTTCTGTGGGAGAGAATTCCAAAGGTTCACAATTCTGAGTGAAGAAATTTTTCGTCAACTCTGTCCTGAATAGCTTCTTCCCTTATTCCTACATGGTGACCCCTCATTCTGGACTTCCCTAATACTGGGAATATTTTTCCCACACCAAGCTTGTCTGGTCCCATCAGAATTTTATATGTTTCTATGAAACTCCCCCCTCATTCTTCTAAATTCCAGTGAGTACAAGCCCAATCAATCCAGTCTTTCTTTGTCTGTCAGCCACCCTAGGGATCAGTCTGATGAACCTTTGCTGAACTCCCTCAATAGCAAGAATGTCCTTCCTCAGACTAGGAGACCAAAACTGCACACAGTACTCGAGGTGTGGCTTCACCAAAACTCTGTACATTTCTATTGCACCTTGCATCATTTTTCTATAAATACTAATTAGGGACATATGAGACAGGATTATCATCTTCTCTGAAGAATTCTCCAAAAATATTGTTTTGTTGCAAATCAAAAGCCAACATATTGCTCAATATTTTATAAAAGCACTGAAAATGTAATTTTATCTCACCTCCCATCTTCTTGTGTCTTGGATGAGATTGATGAGGATTGTAAAAGTGTTGTGCTAAAACAAATGAACAACATTAAGACACAAATATATGAAACAGCTACTCTCAACAGTCAAAGAGAGAGGGGACACAAAATCCTAAGACTGCATTAAAGCCACTTATTTTAAAATGATACACATTTTGAATTTCTTGCATGTGATTTAAACAAATATTGTTAAATAAGTTTCCATATCGATACCAAAGTAACCTGCAATTTCTAAGGAGCAATGAGACAGAAAATTATTAGTGTTCATTTTGCAGTTGAGGCCAGAACTTACAGCTTTGACATGCATTTGAACATGAGGGAACAAGACAAAAAAAGTATCAGTGGGTTTGTTGTAAAGTTAACTCTTGTAGGTTTCCATGCTGGTCCTGTACAATTACTTCAAGTGTTGCTCCACATTCAAAGCTGATTTTAAACATACTATGCATGTAATGAGGGCAGATAGTTATGCCAAACAACCTGGATATACAGAATGACCCACCTGAAATGGGTTTTGCCTGCATAGGACAAGTCAGTTATGCAGAAAGAAAGCTGCAATATTAAATATAGCTGATGAAAGAAATAAGATTTAAGGTGCGTATAAAGGTCTTGTTCCAAAATTCACTCCAAAAGGAATGCAATTATGCCTTTTTGACAGAGTACATTCACTTAAGATGCAGTAAACAGATTGTAAAGAGCTTAGCTGTTAAAGGCTTATTGGAATTAAGCCTTAGGGTTTATGCTAAATTTGAAATATTACTACAATGTTATTTCACTTATGAAAATCAACTTGAACTCAACACAATGAGCATCAACATATTTAACATTTGTTAGAATGTGGTTCATGCGCACAAAACAGCTTGGGCAGTGAAACAAGGTGTGCCCTATAGATCAACGTGTCATTTAAACCTTCTAAATGAAACAGGTGAAAGCCAAACGCCAAGGCTCATAGCCTTGTGACAGTGTATTAGAGCAAGATACTTTGCATTCTTAAAAGGTTAGTTTTTGGAAAACGTGACATAAAACTGAACTGAAACGTAAAGTCTTACCATTTAAGGCATCTTCACCAACAGCCCTGAAATACAAAAGTTAACAGTTTTGGTTTTACATTTATTTTGGCCAGATACAAATTATATTGAATCAATTCTGTAAACATATAAAAACATGTTATCCAATACAAATTAATTCGCCAACAATAGAAATCAATCTTACTCATACTGAAGTTTAATACACTTGGTGTTATGCATTAACTTGGAACACAAATGTGAGGTGTGTCATTAGACATTTTTCACTGTACTATGTTTGTGTCATTGAAAAGATTAGTCCTTTATATTATAACAACTGCTGGTCTCCTTTTCGGAAAGAGTAGATCCTATTTAATCGAAATGTTTTGGCACTGCAGCAACTAAATAATAAATTGTCTTGTCTTGTTCTTGTATTTTTAAAAATGTTCTTTTAAAAGAGTTTTTTTTGGATATTACAACAAACACAAAACAACAATTCACAACAGGTCAAAGAAACCCACTAATTGCATAAATAAATAAATAACAACTAATTAAAAAACCACTATAATAATACTAATGATAATAATATGGCTCAGTGAAACAAAGTAATAGCCCTGAATCATCAAGAGCATAAATTTATACATATTCATGTGTTCACAATTCCTCCTCTGTGGATACCAGATTCATAAAACAGAATCGTTATGACTATATAAAGGCCCTTACTAGTGTGGCAGACACATCTGTGCCCAGGTCCAACAAGGGTCACCATGTTTTATAGAAATTTTCTGTTTCATGGTGCACCATGCTTGCGTGAAAATCCAAAGAGATGTGCTCCATGACCAGCTTATACCAACCTGACAACCCTGGGGGATTTCCAGACACCCATCCTAACAGGATGTTCTTTCTTGCACAAAAAGTGAAGATACGGAATAGCTTTTTTGTTGTATGCGTCTAAAGGAGGTACATTACCTAAGCCAAGAAGAAGAGATAACAAATCCATCTCCACCTGTCCCCAAGACCCTCTCTATTTCACCTGCCACAGCACTCCAATATGCCTCAAGCCTGTGGCAAGACCAGAGACAATGAGTGAGAGTGCCTGTACTCATTTTGCACTTCGGACATATTGAAAATACTCCCACTTTAAATTTTGAGACACAATCTGGAGCCAAGTGGACACTGTGGAGAAATTCAATTGCAAGGCATGGGTCCTATTGCAAATCGAGATCCTTCTTGCATTTTCTAAGATATCCTCCCATGCCTCAGAGGAGACCTCAATGCTAATTCCCTCTCCCATACCTTATAAAGCCGCTCGGTCTCATCTGAGGAGCCTTCTCCCAGCAGGTGATAAAGAGTGCTGATAGAAAGTATACTTTTACCACTAAGCACCCTCTTCTTTATGGGGTAAAAACAATGACTGCAGATGCTGGAAACCAGATTCTGGATTAGTGGTGCTGGAAGAGCACAGCAATTCAGGCAGCATCCAAGGAGCTTCAAAATCGACGTTTCGGGCAAAAGCCCTTCATCAGGAATAAAGGCAGTGAGCCTGAAGCGTGGAGAGATAAGCTAGAGGAGGGTGGGGGTGGGGAGGCATCCTTGAAGAAGTTTTCCTTCTCTCTCTACAAGAATCTCAGGGAGTCCCTCTCCCACTGCAACTCCCAGGTCTATGCTACTTTCTCCCCACCCCCACCCTCCTCTAGCTTATCTCTCCACGCTTCAGGCTCACTGCCTTTATTCCCGATGAGGGGCTTTTGCCCGAAACGTCGATTTCGAAGCTCCTTGGATGCTGCCTGAACCGCTGTGCTCTTCCAGCACCACTAATCCAGAACCCTCTTCTCTATATCGGATCTATAAAGAGTCAATTAGGACTGTAGTTCTTTTTTGAATCTTACCCCAGATTTGGAAAAGATCCCTCCTAGGTATCTCACATTCGCGAGCTATCAATGAGTCCCCTCAAACAGGCAAGTCACAACCCTAGCTGCCCAAAGTTTAAACCCCAGGTCCATTTCCCCAGCTGAAAACCCGGCATACCAACTATAGGCGTCAAAAAAGATGTTTTAGTAATTAGTGAGTTTTTGAGAAGATTTGTAGCTCAGGTTGAGGTTCTAGATGTAAGTTTGCTTGCTGAGCTGGGAGGTTGGTTTGCAGATGTTTCGTCACCATACGAGGTAACATAATCAGTGAACCTCTGGTGAAGAGCTGGTGGTATGGCCCGCTGTTTTTGTATGTTAGTTTCCTTGGGTTGGTGATGTCATTTCCTTTGATGATGTCATTTCCTGTTCTTTTTCTCAGGGGGTGATGAACAGGATCCAAGTCAATATGTTTGTTGAGAGAGTTCGGTTGGAGTGCTATGCTTCTAGGAATTCTCATGGGTGTCTCTGTTTGGCTTGTCCTAGGATGGATGTGTTGTCCCAGTCGAAGTGGTGCCCTTCCTCATCTGTATATAAAGATACTAGTGAAGAGTGGGTCATGTCGTTTTGTGGCTAGTTGATGTTCATGTATCCTGGTGACTAATTTTCTGCCTGTTTGTCCAAGGAAGTGTTTGTTACAATTCTTGCAAGGTATTTTGAAATGACATTAGTTTTGCTCATTGTCTGTATAGGGTCTTTCAAATTCATTAATTGCTGTTTAGTGTGTTGGTGGGTTTGTGGGCTACCATGATGCCAAGAGGTCTGAGTAGTCTGGCAGTCATTTCCGAGATGTCTTTGATGTAGGAGAGTGGCTAGGGTTTCTGGACGTGTTTTGTCTGTTTGTTTGGATTTGTTGCTGAGAAATCGGTGGATTGTGTTCATTGGATACCCAATTCTTTTTGAATACACTGTATAGGTATAGTGTATTCAAAAAGAACAGGTGTTTTTGGTATCATAGTAGCCCACAAACCCACTAACACACTACAACAGCAAATGAACTTGAAAGACCCTATGCAGACAACAAGCAAAACTCATCATTTACAAAATATCTTGCAAGGACTATAACAAACACTACATTAGATAAACGGGCAGAAAACCAGCCACCAGGATACATGAACATCAACTAGCCACAAAAAGACATGACCCACTCTCACTAGTATCCTTACATACAGATGAGGAAGGACACCACTTCGACTAGGACAAGCCAAACAGAGACACATGCGGGAATTCCTAGAAGCACGGCACTCCAGAGCTCTATCAACAAACACATCGACTTGGATCCCATTTACCACCACCCCCCAACCCCGAGAAAAGGAAATGACATCACCAACCCAAGGAAACCTAAACTACACAAATAAAAAGCAGGCCATACCACCAGTTCTTCACCGGAGGCTCGCTAATTAAGCTACCTAGTATGGTGACAAAATGTCTGAAAACAAACCTTCCAGCTCAGCCAGCAAACTTACATCCATGTTTTAGCCATATTGCTCTCACTCTGTCGCATTGCCCTCCATGCTTTAACAGTATTAATAACTATTGGGCTATGGTAATATTCCTTAACTGTCCTCATTTTGTTCAAGAACAGCAAGATAGTAAGAGGACATCTTGCCTGAGATGCTTCAATGTCTAACCATAGTGAGCAAGGGTCCCCCAGGGCCCAGTAACTCATCTAAGATAGCAACAAGCTTAATTGATAGTTGTTGATATCTGGGGGGGTCCACTCCTCCCAGTCTATGGGGTAGCTACAGTTTAGTCAGTTTAATAAGGAGCTGCTTGTGTCATCAGATAAAAGAACTGAACTAGCCGTTCAGTCTCCTGAATATTTGTTTAGTAAAGATCAAAGGGAGCATTCACATAGGGTACAGGTGGCGGGAGAGAATGTTCATTTTATCGAGGGCTATCCGACCAAGAGATCGGAAGCGCCTCCCATCTTTGGGGGTGTTGTTTAATTCTATCCAATAAATGGGCACAATTGGTTTTAAATAGCCAATCAAAGACAGGAGTAATGATAATACCTAAGTACAGAAAGCCCTCCTGTGACCATCTAAAGGGAAATCAAGATTCATCCTCATGGCCAGGCATTTGCGGCAGGCCACCCATGGGCATGGCCTCCGATTTCGCAAAGTTGATCTTGTAATCCGAGAAACCGCCAAATTAATGCATTGTATCAGATGAGGTCCCAATACTGTTGGGGTTGACAAAAAGAGAACAACATCATCTGCATACAATGCAACCTTATGTGACTTTGTTCCCACTTATGGAGCAGATATATTGGGATCCCTACATTTGGCCTCTGCCAGTGGTTCAATCATCAATGTGAAAAGCAATGGTGATAGGGAACAGCCCTGTTGACTGCCCCTAAGGATATTAAAATTGCTTGACCACCCACCATTGGTGAGAACCATGGCCAGATAGTCACTATAAAGAATGCTTACTGCTCTGATAAAGACCTCACCCAAGCCAAACCGCTTTAATAGTGTAAAAAAAAGTCA
Source organism: Chiloscyllium punctatum (assembly GCF_047496795.1). Lineage (NCBI taxonomy): Eukaryota > Metazoa > Chordata > Chondrichthyes > Orectolobiformes > Hemiscylliidae > Chiloscyllium > Chiloscyllium punctatum. The sequence goes on from NC_092786.1 coordinate 61,661,131, forward strand.
CTCAACCCGATCAAATGCCTCCTCTACACCTAAAGAGAAGTCACTAATCCCTACACTGACCATTGCTGACATACTTGGATCACATTAAGTAACCACTTGACATCATTAGAGGATCTGCGGTCCTTTGTAAAACCAGTCTGATCCTCCTTAATAATACAGGGTAGCACAGTTTCCAGTCTCCGTGCAAGAGTCTTAGATAAGATTTTGAAATTGACATTCAGATGTAACTTGGGTCTAGAAGCACATTCCTCCAGGGCCCTCCCTTTTTTTAAGGATAAGAGAGATGTTTGCCTCTCAAAGATGGTGGGAGGAGGCCACAACCGTATGAATCATTAAACATACTAAGCATTGGTCTTGACAATATACTTTTAATTTCCTTATAAAATTCATGGAGGAGCTGTCTCACAGCCTCCTGCACTGACAATGGGGCACTAAGGAGAGACTCTTGTTCAGGGGTCACACCCGGGAGATCCAGATACAAAAGAAAAAGACTCCATTCTAGCCCATTCACCGTCACAACTTTCAGACCGGTACAGTTCAGAGCAAATTTCCAAAATGCTGCATTAATCCTTTCAAAATCACTGGTAAGGTTTCCAGTACCTTCCCTGATCAAGGTGATGGATTGAGGAGCACTCCTTTTCCTGGCAAGATACGCTAAGTACTTCCCTGTTTGTCACCATGCTCAAACATTTGTTTTGCAAAAGTAAGCTCCTTTATAGCTGTCCATGTGAGCATGGAGTTCAATGTGGACCAGAGTGCTGTGATCCTCTGTAATTTAGCCAGCAAGGGCCTATCAAAGTACGCCTTCTCAGCTGCCTTCAACCATGTTTCGAGCAAGTGTTGCTGCTCACCCTTCTGCTGTTTCTTACTGGCAAAATAGGAAATAATTAACGCCTGGCACAGGCTTGAGCAGTTTCCCAGAGAACGGATGGATTACTGGTCGAGCCTGAATTAATGTCAGAAAATCCCTGAATTCATTGGAAAAGTACTCAATAAACTGCTATCCTCAAGAATGCAGTGATTCATTCGCCAGCACCCGAAGCTAGTACAGTATCCTTATTCTTGACTATCAGGTACACTGGGGTATGATCAGAGACAGTAATGTTGTCAATTGCACATGATACCAACGAGCCCAAATGCGCTGTGGAAGTCAAGAAGAGATCAATCCTGATACAACATTTGTGCAGATTAGAAAAAGAATGCAAAATCTCTGCCTGTAGGGTGAAGGCATCTCAAGACATCCACCAATCCTAGTTCAACACACAAATCCATTAGTTGCTTAGATCGTGATAATGATATCGGTGGGCCTTTAGGCAATCTGTCTACTGTAGGATCTATTAGACAATTAAAATCCCCCCGCTATAATCATATGGCAAGATGCGAGACTCATCAATTTAGAAATTGTGTCTACCAGGAGCCCAAGAGGGTGGGCTGGGGGACAGTAAACATTTAAGATCCCATATTCTTCCCTATTTATCAAGGCTTTAAGAATTACACATGTTCTGTGTGTCTTTAATACACTCTAACAACTTAGATGGGAGATTCTTCCGAACAAGTATGGCTACTCCCCTATTCCTGGCATTCAAAGATGAGAAATAAACCCAGTCATACCCATTCTGCTGCAGTTTAAAATGTTCTGCATCATTTAGGTGTGTCTCCTGCAATAAGTATTGAGTACAGGAGTTGGGAGGTCATGTTGCGGCTGTACAGGACATTGGTTAGGCCACTGTTGGAATATTGCGTGCAGTTCTGGTCTCCTTCCTATCGGAAAGATGTTGTGAAACTTGAAAGCGTTCAGAAAAGATTTACAAGGATGTTGCCAGGGTTGGAGGATTTGAGCTATAGGGAGACGCTGAACAGGCTGGGGCTGTTTTCCCTGGAGCGTCGGAGGCTGAGGGGTGACCTTATAGAGGTTTACAAAATTATGAGGGGCATGGATAGGATAAATAGGCAAAGTCTTTTCTCTGCGGTCGGGGAGTCCAGAACTAGAGGACATAGGTTTAGGGTGAGAGGGGAAAGATGTAAAAGAGACCGAAGGGGCAACTTTTTTTACGCAGAGTGGGGTACATGTATGGAATGAACTTCCAGAGGAAGTGGTGGAGGCTGGTTCAATTGCAACATTCAAGAGGCATCTGGATGGGTATATGAATAGGAAGGGTTTGGAGGGATATGGGCAGGGTGCTGGCAGGTGGGACGAGATTGGGTTGGACTGAAGAGTCTGTTTCCATGCTGTACATCTCTATGACTCTATCAGAAACTGATTATAACAAATTCTGTTCAACTTGAAGGTGAGTATTTGTGCTGTGTAGGTGCAGCACATGACGTCAGACTGAACTATTTTCATGAATAGATGCTGTATCAATAAAATTACAGATTCTGATCTGGGGATGAAAATGTATTTTTAATTTCATTTCTTCAAGCATGATGACAGAAAATACTACAATTAAGAAAACTAAATCTAGCTTGGATCAATTATTTTCCCTGAAATGATAGAACTTCTTATTTCCAGTGTTAAACAGCATAGCCCTAATAACTAAATTATGCAAAAAACAAGAGTAGGTCATTCAGCTTCCTGAGTCTACTCATCATTTAATGAGATTATCAATGATCTGATTGTAATCTCAAATTTGCATTCCTACTAAGTCCAGATAGCTTTTCACCCCTTTCCTTAACAAGAATCTACGTTAGACCATAAGACATAGGAGCGGAAGGAAGGCCATTCAGCCCATCGAGTCCACTCCACCATTCAATCATGGCTGATGTGCATTTCAACTCCACTTACCTGCATTCTCCCCGTAGCCCTTAATTCCTTGTGACATCAAGAATTTATCAATCTCTGCCCTGAAGATATTTAGCGTCCCAGCCTCCACTGCACTCTACGGCAAGGAATTCCACAGGCCCACCACTCTCTGGCTGAAGAAATGTCTGCACATTTCTGTTCTGAATTTACCCCCTCTAATTCTAAGGCTGTGTCCACGGGTCCTAGTCTCCTCGCCTAACGGAAACAATTTCCTAGCATCCACCCTCTCCAAGCCATGTATTATCTTGTTCTGTCTTAAAAATATTCCAAGACACTACTTCTACTGCCTATTCAGAGTGTTTCAAAGATTCACCACCCTGAGGGGAAGAAATAAATCACCTCAATCAAGTGACTCCTTATTTTTAAACAATAATTCCTACATCTACATTCTCCCATAGAAAAGAACATCCTAATCATATCTACCATCACATTCCTTCATGATTTTATGTTTCAAACAAGTCACCTCTTACTCCTCTGAACTTCAACTGATTTAAGCCATTCTTCATAACTGCCTCCCTGTATCCTTTTTTAAACAAGTTAACCAATACTGTATATGGTACTCCAGATACGGTCACAACTGAAGCATACCTGCCTCCCTTCTGCATTCAAATCCACTGAAGATTGCAAAGACTATGTTTATGCTTTAGGCTGTGAAAGTATGAAAAATTACTGCTTTGGACCCAGGGACTGTGGAAAACAATTTTGTGTTTTAAAAAAAGGCAAACAGAGCTCATTGCATTTTGTATCTACAATGTTGCTTTGTTCAAGCAGTGACGGAGAAGGTTAGAGTCCTCAGTTCTAAGTGTGTGTGTCTCAGACATTTGCCCAGTGACAAATGTTTGACTGGTTTTTCAACCAGGAGCAGTTGTGCATGTTTCGGAGCAATCACCATGGTAACAATTTTTTGATTGAGCAAGTAGCTACAGCTTTGTGTTCGGACAATATAGCTTGAAGGAGCAAACATCTCACTCTTGCCCTTCTATGACTGGCAAAGTCAAAAGAAAATCTCAAGTAGCACGTTACTTTCCTGCTCTCTCTCTCTTTCTGCAAATTCCCTTCTTGAAAGGCAAGAGGGAAAACAGGCAAACTTTAAAAAAATTGAGAACTGATATGTCCACAAGCTTGGATCCTCAACAGAAAATTCAGAACAACCAGAAGGGAATGGACAGAAAACATCTGATTGACATTTGTCGTCTAGACAGTGCCAGACTGTGCTTCACTGACACTTTTTTTGTTTCTTCTCCACCCATAACAATTGTGTCTTGTCTTGTTTCTTTGTATGTTTATACCTCTGTGGGATTTTTTTTAAAAGGAGAAAAGTTATAAATTACTAATTTAATTTCTTTCCTGCCACGGATTGATATCAAATTTCAACGAACAGTTGTTTCCTTGCTAAGTACAAAAACCTGAGTGTTTACTTTTAACCTGGGTTTGGCAGGCAGATAAATTGGACAGTTTAGATAACGTGGTTAAATCTTTTCACATTTGTGATGACTCCAGGAATATGGGGTTTGATTTCCAGTGCACGATTCCAGTGTGCTGTGACAGCAATATTCTATTAGTTTTTGTAATTACTTGCTGTATCTGCACACTATCCTTTTGAAATTTATACACAAGGACATTCAAACCCCTCTGTATCTCACACCACGTGTGAATGTTTCTTTTGCATTCTCCCTGCCAAATTGTACCATTTCATACTTTCCCATGTTATACTTCATTTATCGCTTCTTTGTCTGCTCACTTAATCTATACCTTTTGATGCCTCCTCATGACTGCTTCATAACTAACTTCCCTACCCACATTTGTTTCACAAATTGACAGCCAATCCGTCCATCTCTTCTTGCAGGTTATTTATAAAAATTGTAAACAGTTGAGGTCTTAGCACTGGTCTCTGTGATGTACTACTTGTTACATCTTGCCAACTTGAAAAAGACCAATTTATGCGAACTCTCTTCTTCCGGTTAGTCAGCCAATCTTGTAACATGCCAATAGGCTGCCTCCAACCATGAGTGCTTATTTTCTTTTGATATGGCACTTTATCAGATGCCTTCTTGAAACCTTTTAAGTAATAAAGGACATTCACATTGTATCCATAGCACATGTTAATTTGTCAAAGAACTGCAATTGATTGGGTAAACACGATTTCCTCTTCACAAAATCATGTTGACTCTACCTAATTACTTTCATTTTTTTTCTAAGCACCTTGCCATTTCCATTAAAATAGAAAGCACATTCCCAAAACAGATGTTAAGCTAACTTGAAAATAGTTTCCTTCTTTCAGCTTTTTTGAATAAAGAAGTTACATATGCTACTTCCAATATACTGGGACCTTTCCCATGTCTAAGGACTTTTGAAAACTTAAAATCAGTGCATCAACTATCCCATAGCTATTTCTTTATTGTCGCAGGATTAAGTCCATCAGGACACCTGAGTGTCTGCAGCTTCAAATTCAGTATCACTTCCCTGATGTTTGTAATTATCTCAGTTACAACTGCTTGTGGGATGTTGTATCCATTACAGTGAAGACTGATGCAAAACACTTGCTGAATTCATCTGCCTCCTTATTTTCCATTATTAATTATCCATTCGCATGCACTGTAGGACCAATGCTCACTTATTTTTCAAATATTCCTATAAACCCTTGCTTTTATTTTTACATTTCTGGTAAGCTTTCTCTTATATTCTCACTTTTCACACTATTAGCCTGAGTCATCTTCTAAAAATTCTGTTCAATGTTCAAGCTATCAACAAAATGAGTGTTAAATGTCGCACATCAGCAAACAAAAATGCTCAGTGTTATTAATGCAGTCATCAGGTCAGGATAAGAAATTCATTTAGACGGTAAATAGGGACCATTGCAGTACATCTGGGTGAATTCAAATTGTACAGTAAAATTATAAGTTACAACTATAAAAGATAAATCCAGTCAATGATGTACACTGCTAAAATTAACATTCCATTCACTTACATTTGACAACTGGTTGCAATTTGTCTGTCTTCAAGACGGTCCTACAAATAGAAAAAGCATGCTCATGTTATATCCAAATATGTTAGCATTGTGTGTTTTTTAGAACCTTGTTCACATGTGGTGTGAAGCTTACATGATAACAAAAAGTCAATCACAAAATCAGAAATCTGGAAGAATAAACATAAACCAAAGCAATCAGAGGCATCTTCCTTTTGCTATTTCCCTTCCCTCTTCTTTGTTTAAAAGCAGTTCATCTAAAATATATTCCTGGGTAATCTTTCATCAAAGCTATAAAATGAATATTTTCTCTACCAAAGCTGCCTTATCTGCAGAGTATTTTCAGCACTTTGTATGTTAGTTCATTTTTCAACTTGTTGAAACTTGCAAGCAAGAATGCAGTGTTTACGAGATTAGATGTTTGCTTTCCTGCATCTGAATATAATTTCTGTAAAGCACTGCCACTCAATGCTGTTACAATCTCAGCCGATGTCAATACTGGACAAGTCAGATTCCAGACAGAAACATGGCTTGTTAGATCCTAACCTTGCTTCTTTTTATACTGAGGAGGCAACACACTCACAAATGTCTGCATTATACTTTTACCACAAAGAATAAAACATTGTTTAAACAAGAAAAAACACTAACAAGATGATCAAAGTGCTAGAGAAAGTCAATAGGTCTTGTAGCATCTGTGGAGAAAGAAACTGAGTTAGCATTTCATAGTCATGACACAGAAACAGACCCTTTGGTCCAACTTGTCCATGCTGAACAGGTTACCCAAACTAAAGCAGTCCCACTTGCCTGTGTTTGGCTCATATCCTTCGAAACCTTTCCTACTCACTTGCCTATCCAAATCAAATGCAAACCAAATCTTCTTCAGAGTTTCAGAAAACTGCCAGACCTGTTGCATTTCTCCAGCACCGATTTTTAAAAGAAAACGTACATATCTCTACATCTGAAGCATTTTGCTTTTATTTGAATGAACAATACTGCACTAGATAAAGTTGGAAAGATGTTATTATCAACATCAACTAGTTCAGTTGGTTCGACAACAGATTTGCAATGCAGAATGATGCCAATAGCGTGGGTTGAATTTCCACACCTGAGGTTAACATGACTTTACCCCCTTTTAAACCCAGTAATTTCCTTACAAACACTCAAACCTCATATAGCACAGAAACAGGCCCTTCAGCTCACCTGTTTACGCTGACCAACAAATACTAAGCCACACTAATCCAATTTAGCTGCACTTGGTCCATGGCTTACTGTGCCCTATTCCCATTACTCTAATGCTTCTTAATCAGGCTGGCACAGCTGCTACCAGCTTCTTAGCAGCAAATTTCTGTGCATTTATTGGATGTTGTTTTCTTCAGCTGGTATCTCTCCTCATGATACCCGAAACAGACTGCAAACCAAATTCACTATTAAATTCTTTTAACTCAGTTCCCAGCTGGCTTGCCTCCATGACATGTGCCCCAGACCCCTGTTGCTAGGCAACAAGCTTTCTCTTGCATATCTTTTAATGCACTGAATTATTTGATACCATCTCTTCACTTCAAGGCTGTAAAACCTTTAAGATACATGCAAACAAGCTTCTAGACTTCTCAGCATCAAGCTCCTGAGAATACTAAAACCCACATTTCCTCTTTCTTGACACACAGAACATGAAATGAACTTTAAATTATACACTGTTCTTAACAATGTATTTCACAGTATTGAACAAATTATTTTTCAATTGTTCTTGGCAATTTTTTGGCTGTATCATGCAAATTCGTACATCTAACTTGAACTCTCATAAATTGAAGCATTTTTAAAGGGGCTCAACTTCACAGCAGTCACACTATAAAAGGCAGCAATTTCAATTTCTCTAGCAGTGCACATTTTCAGGATATCCAAAATATTCCATAACCAATCCTTGTTTTGGAATCAAAACTGCTTTAGATAAGGTTGCAGCAAAGAGTTGAAGCAAAGGCAAAACACTTTTGCTAGAATCAAGGAAAAATTTGTCGATCAGCGCTTCGCTAACAAAGTTTCTTAAGTAACTGAGTAATATACTTGATTGCAGTCAACCAGACCTGAGAAACACATCTAATCAAGGTTTGAGGTGAAACAAATAGCTCGTCAACAATCCTGCACACACTGGACAAAAACTGACCCTTCTAAACTACAGCATCCCCAGTTATTATTTGGAAAGTTAAGGCCCCCATAACAACAACTCTGTTACTTTCGCTCCGACCTGGAATCATCTTTGCAATCCCTTCCTCGATATCTCTGGACTTTTCAGAGGGCTACAGAAAACCCCCAACAGGGGGACCTTTCCTTTACGGTTCCTAACCTCAGTAGAAGAGTCCTCATCAAACGTCCTTTCTGCCACCGTAATAACTCCTTGACTAACAAGGCCACGCCTCCCCCCTCTTTTATCACCTTCTCTGTTCTTACCAAAACATCTAAACCCTGGAACCTGCCACAATCATTCCTGCCCCATCTCATCAATGTCTCGAAAATGGCTACAATATCGAAGTCCCAGGTACAAACCCATGCTGCATGTTCACTCACCTAATTCTGGATGCTTCTGGCATTGAAGTAGACATACTTCAAACCACCTTCCTGCCTGCAGGGTGAATTCTTGTGACCTTGAAACTTTATTTCTGACCTCGCTGCTCTCAAACTCCTGTACATGGAGCTACAGTTTAGGTTCTCATCCCCCTACTGAATTAGTTTCAATCCTCCTGAAGAGCATTAGCAAATTTCCCCCCAAGGAAATTGATACTCCTCTGGTTCAGGTGTAGACCCTCCTATTTGTAGAGGTCCCATCTACCCCAGAATGAGCCCCAATTATTCAGGTATCTCTATCCTTCCCTCATGCACCACCCCTGTAGCCACGTGTTCAACTCCTCTCTCTCCCTATTCTTCACCTCGCTAGCACGTGGCACGAGCAACAAAGATAAGAACTCTTTGTTCCAGCTCTAAGCTTCCACCTCAGCTCCCTGAATTACTGCCTTACATCCCCATCCTTCTTTTACTTATGTCGTTGATGCTGATGTGGACCATTACATGGGGATATCCCCTCCTCTTCGAGGATTCTGAAAACACAATCCAAAACTTCACGAACCCTAGCACCTGGGAGGTAACATACCAACTGCAAATCTCTCTTTTCCCCATAGCATCTCCTATCTGTCCCCTTAACTATGGAGTCCCCAATGACTAATGCTTTGCACATCTACCCACTTCCCTTCTGAGCAACAGGGACAGACTCTGTCAGAGACCTGTACCCCTGGTAAATTGCACCACGCCCAGCAGTATCCAAAACGGTATACTTGTTATTGAGGGGTACGGCCACAAGGGATCCCTGCACTGTCTGCCTGTTCCCTTTCCGTCCCCTGACTGTAATCCATCTACCTTTTTCCTGTACCTGAGGTGTGACTACCTCCCTGTAACTCCTCTCAATAACCCCCTCCACCTCCTGAATGATCCAAAGTTCATCCAGCTTCAGTTCCCTAATGCAGTTTCCGAGGAGCTTGAGTTAGCATGGACACTGGTGACCCTTACCCCTCACATTCTACTGAAGGAACATTCAACTGCCCTACCGTCTATTCCCACTGTTCTGAATTCCCAATCTATATACAAAAAAAACTAGTTACCTTACCAAATCGGCACTCAGGACCTTTTTGTCTGGTTAGAGGAGGATGATGAATGGGAGACACTACCTTCCCGGCAGCCCCGGTCCTTGCTCCCACTGCTGCTGTTTCGAAATTTGAGGCCATTCCTCCCACAAGGTAAGCTTTTAAACAATTAACTTAACTTCCAGGCAGTGGTGGGAGTGAGTAGGATGGTAGTAACACTACTACTCTTCCTTCAATCTGAAATATAATTCTCATTGTGCTTTGGTTGGCTTTTGTCACCCATATTATTCACAACAATCATGACACTCACCATTCTGGAACTTTACATGAGTTGAGCTTAATAGTACATCCCTATACTCACTCTCAAGCAGCTCAGAATTTAAAGAACAGAGAAGAAAATTTACAGCCCAGGAACAGGCCCTTTGGCCCTCCAAGCCTGAGCCGATCCAAATCCAATGTCTAAACCTAGGTCAATTCCTAAGCAGCTGTATCCCTCTGCTCCCCACCTACTCATGCATCTGTCCAGATGCATCTTAAATGAATCTACTGTGCCTGCCTCTACCACCACTGCTGGCAATGCGTTCCAAACGCCCACCACCCTCTGTGTAAAGTACTTGCTGTGTGTATCCCCCTTAAACGTTTCACCTCTCACCTTGAAAGCATGACGTCTCATTATTGAATCCTTCACTCTGGGAAAAAGCTTATCTCTATCTACCCTGTCTATACCCTTCATGATTTTGTAAACCTCAATCCCCTTTTCTCTAATGAAAATAAACCTAACCTACTCAACCTCTCTTCATAGCTAGTACCTTCCATACCAGGAAACATCCTTGTAAATCTTCTCTGCACCCTCTCCAAAGCGTCCACATCCTTTTAGTAATGTGGCGACCAGAACTGTACACAGTATTCTAAATGCGGCCGAACCAATGTCTTGTACAATTTTAACATGACCTGCCAGCTCTTATACTCAATAACCCGTCCGATGAAGGCAAGCATACCATATGCCTTCTTGACCACTCTATCCACCTGTACAACAACCTTCAGGGTACAATGGACCTGCACTCCCAGATCTCTCTGCCCATCAGCTTTTCCCAAAGCTCTTCCATTCATTGTATAATTCGCTCTAGAATTAGACTTACCTAAATGCATCACCTCACATTTGTCTGGATTGAAATCCATCGGCTATTTTTCTGCCCAACTCTCCAGTCTATCTATATCCTCCTGTATTCTGACAGTCCCTTATGCTTTCTGCTACTCCACCAATCTTCGTGTCATCTGCAAACTTGCTGATCATACCAACAGTGCCCTCTTCCAGATCATTCATGTATATTACAAACAACAGTGGCCCCAACACTGACCCCTGTGGAACACCACTGGTCACCTTTCTCCATTTTGAGAAACTCCCTTCAACTACTACTCTCTGTCTCCTGTTGCTCAACCAGTTCTTTATCCACCGAGCTAGAACACCCTGCACACCATGTGACTTCACTTTCTCCATTAGTCTACAATGAGGAACCTTATCAAATGCCTTACTAAAGCCCATGTATATGACATCAACGGCCCTTCCTTCATCTATCAACTTGGTCACTTCCTCAAAGAACTCTATTAAGTTGGTTAGGCAGGATCTCCCCCACACAAAACCATGTTGCCTATCACTGATAAGCCCATTCTTTTCGAAATATAAATAGATCCTATCCCCCAGTACCATCTCTAGCAACTTTCCCACCACTGACGTCAGGCTCACTGGTCTGTCGTTACCCAGAATATCCCTACTACCATTCTTGTACAGGGGGACAACATGAGCAACCTTCCAGTCCCCTGGCACCTCACCTGTATTTAAGGATGCCACAAAGATATCTGTCAGGGCCCCAGCTATTTCCTCTCTCGTCTCCCTCAGCAATCTGGGATAGATCCCATTCAGTCCTGGGGACTTGTCCACCTTAATAACCTCTAGCCTACCCAACACATCTTCCCTACTTATGTCAACGTGATCCTGACTAATCAAACTTCTATCTCTAATCTCAAAATTCATCATGTTCACTGAGGAGAGGAACACGGATACAAAGTAAATCATTCAGAATCTCACCCATTCTCTCAGGTTCTTCACACAGCCTTCCTTCATTAACCTTTAGTGGACCAATCTTCTCTCTAGTTACCCTCTTGCTTCTTATATAAGAATAAAATGCTTTGGGATTCTCCTTCATTCTGCTCGCTAAAGCTATTTCATGACCCCCTTGAGCCCGCTTGATTCCTCGTTTAAGACTGGTCCTACTCTTCCGATATTCATCCAGGGCCCATTCTGTTCTTAGCTGCCTGAACCTTATGCATTTTCATGGGTCAACATAGGCTCTGGGCACTTCCAAAAAAGGAGTTTTCCAGTTCTGAAGAAATCATTTTGGACTTGAAACATTAACTATGTTTCAACAGATACTTCTGGAATAGCTGAATTTCTCCAGCATTTTCTGTTTATTTGAGATTCCAGCATCCGCAGTATTTTGTGCATCTATATATTTGAGTGCCAATCTATCATTAATTGCTCTTGAACTGAAGTGGCTTGCTGAGCCATGTTAGCGACATTGCTCTGGGTCTCGAGGTCTGTAAGCCAGGCCAGATCAGGAGAACAGGTTTCCATCACATACCATCATTCATTCTGTCATAGTACAGAAATAAATCTTGGGAACAACAAATGGTATTTAGACTCTATTATCTGTTCATCCGGATGCCATATCATTTACAGGCTTGTCAGATTTTTGTAGGATTCTTCTTTTACTTAAACATTTGAAATTTTTTTTAGCAACTAGGAAGAAATAACTTTTCCTTCTGATAATGTTTTCTTTAAAATCCAAAACCAGGACTCATCTATAGTCATTACCAAAATCCACTGAAGAATTCAGGAGAGACTTCTTCACTCAGTGTGAGACTGTTGACTTCGCAGCCATGGGTAGTTGACGTGAATAGCACATGTACATTTAAAGAGAAACTGGTTAAACATGAGGGTAAAAGAGATGGAAATGTAGTTAGGGTGAAATTAAGTAGGCTATCCATTGAGCATCCTCAAAATAATAGGCCATAACAGTTAATTTTAATTATGCAACTAGTATGCAGTGTTATCCTGTATTTCACCTTAAGTAGACATTCACAGAAGTATTTTCCACTAGGTAAAACATAATATGCACAAAAATCATTAATGAACATATTACAGCAGTTGTGATCCAAAGGTCTAGAATAATGATGAGAGTTCAAATCCCACTGTGGAATCTGAATTCAGCAAACTAATTAAAATTGGTTTACCCCACACTCTGGTCCATGAGACTCCCAGCAATGTGCTTGACCCTTAAACCACCTTCAAAATGATCTACTTGATTGGACAAGAGCAATACGAAAAGCTTCAATCTGCAGCACTTGAAGTAGGCAGCGGATTACCAATTCTACAATATTACTAGTGATGAAAAATAATGATTTTGCGAGTGACATCCACATTCTAGGAATGAAAAAACAGGTAATAATTATCACATTGCTTGATAACAATCTCAAAATCAGACTAACCAACAAGGAAGCCTTTGAATCCTCTCGATGAAATGTTACATCTTCAGCTGACGCCCTGATCCAGTCTTTAACAGTTCTATCTTGCACTGAGGGAAAACAAAAAAAGCAAATTACAATTCACACTCAGACTCTCCTTTTTATAAGAGCAAAGAAGAAAATTTAAACCCAGAAACAGGCCCTTCGGCCCTTCAAGCCTGAGCCGATCCAAATGTACTTTCTGAACCTGTCGGTCAATTCCTAAGCATCTGTATCCCTCTGCTCCCCACCCACTCATGCATCTGTCCAGACGCATCTTAAATGAATCTACCACCTCTGCTGGCAACGCGTTCCAAATGCCCACCACCCTCTGTGTGAAGTACTTGCCGCATGTATCCCCTTTAAACTTTCCACCTCTCACCTTGAAAGCATGACCTCTGGTTATTGAATCCTTCACCCTGGGAAAAAGCTTGTCTCTATCCACCCTGTCTATACCCTCCATGATTCTGTAAACCGCAATCAGGTCCCTCCTCAATCTCCTTTTTTCTAACGAAAATAAACCTAACCTACTTAACTGCTCTTCATAGCTAGCACCTTCCATACCAGGCAACATCCTCAAACCTTCGCTGCACACTCTCCTTTGGTAATGTGGCGACCAGAACTGTACACAGTATTCTAAATGTGGCCGAACCAATGTCTTGTACAATTTTAACATGACCTGCCAGCTCTTACACTCAATAAGCCATCCGATGAAGGCAAGCATACCGTATGCCTTCTTGAACATTTTATCCACCTGTGCAGTAACCTTCGGGGTACAATGGACCTGCACTCCCAGATCTCTCTGCCCATCAGCTTTTCCCAAGGTTCTTCCATTCATTGTATAATTCGTTTTAGAATTAGACTTACCTAAACGCATCAGCTCACATTTGTCTGGATTGAAAGCCATCTGCCACTTTTCTGTCCAACTCTCCAGTCTATCTATATCTTCCTGTATTCTCTGACAGTCCCTTCTGCTACTCCACCAATCTTCGTGTAATCTGCAAACTTGCAGTATTCAATACTACCATGAGGATATCCTCATTGTTAAAAGTTGGAGGAAAAATCAGAAGACCCAAATGTTTGAATAAGTTGGCACTTATCCAAGCACTTCATATGCTAATTAAAGTTCAAATATCAAAACACTTCAGCAACCTTTTTCAAAATCAAACCAAATTGAATTTTCTCGGCACTGTACAAGGTAAAACACAGAACACCTTGCATACCCCAGTAATGGGCACATATACTAACTAAATATTTTAACAAGAATACTCAACCATTCATAAACATGGATCAATTGTTAAGAAGCTCATATGCAAAATCACTTTTAGCAAATCAAATATCAGCCACTAATTAGCACAAAGGGCTAGATAATTTTCCTTGACTCCATTTGTTAAAAATCTACCTACCTGCTACAGTACATGAGATACTTCAGTGCTGTTCAATTGCAAGTTCAATGTTCAATCTGGAATATTTTATACAAAGAGCCAGAATGTTGATTTGAAGTACTCTTTCTACTCCAAGACAACTAAACTTGATCTCACTCTCAACTTTGCTGCTGAGCAAAGTAGATTTTGGAATGTCTGGCATCAGAAAAGAATTGCGTATTCAATGAATCTACCTTTCAACAAGCGAGGTTGATTAATACTGAATTGGAGTCTGAAGGTTATGTCTACATTTAAACTACAAAGCCCAGATTGACAGCAGACAGAACGGTTCTGAGGAGATTGCAACCTGATCAGGTTGCAGTTTTTGTTTTTTGGAACAGTCTATTTATAAACTGGTGACAGGCTTGTTTTTAAAAACTGGAAGCTAAGGTAAGTTATCATTGTCTTGAAGGAAATATTGAATTGCTATCATTGGTACATTAATAAAGCAGACTGATTAAATTCACATCCTCAGGAAATTGAGCAGGTCAGTCACATTAGGAGATTGCTAATTTGGCCTGATCATTAATTTTGATTGATTAAACAATAGATAAAAGCAGACAGTATGTATTTATTGCTAATCCTTTGACTTGCATACTATGGAATGGAAAAAAGGCCTGTTTTTGAAGTTTGACTGCATGCTGCAACCAGTATGGAACAAATGAAATGTAGACTGGAGTGACTTCAATGTTACAAATACAAATGGTAGATGGAGATCAGGAGCTGCCACTTTAGGGAAATTGGTGCTCCTGTGCTCTCATGTTACACTGATTCATAGTGACACTATTTACAGTTTAGTTTGATCCACAGTTAACTCTTGGCTGCAAAAACATGAAGCATGAAACTGCTGATGCCAATCTTACTTCATAATAATCCAAATTATTTCAAATTCAAGGTTAAGGCAGTGTTTTTAATTACAAATTGGATCTCTCTGTACAGGACTCCACTGTACATGGCAATTCACCCCGGAGAATTGAAAACTTACAAGAAACTGCCTGAACAGGTGTCCCAGAAGTCAAATGATTGCCACGAAGGTCAGCAAATCCAGCGTAAGAATTCACAGCTCTCAAATGACGATCACCACGATGAACTCCCTAGTAAAGACATGAGGCATTAGTATACATTTCAAGGAAGCATAATATTGGAAAAGGAGAGAAAATACACTTTGCACAAAATACCAAATCATGAACGACTCCCTTCGTCGATTTCTGCTCTTTCGACTTTATTGCTTCCCTTGTCCCTGACTTTGGGAGTTCCAAGTTGTCCTTGTGGCCTGAAGTAGACATGCATTTAGATTAACACAAAATTTATTTCACAGATGCTAACAAACTGACAGTGCAATATGTTAGTAAAATTCGTGCAATTTTGAAATGTTTCTGATCTGACCTCACAAACCATATTCTCAATAACAGACACAATAGACTGTAAAATAGTTGGAGCTGTTAATGTGATTTCACAAATGGTAAAAAAAAAACTTTAAAGTAACTGGCTTAAAAATATAATATTCTGAATGCATATGGTCCAATCAACCAATCATTTTCAATTAAACGTAACTGGAATTTCTATTAACATCAATAAGACTGAATTAAATATGACATGTTTCCAACTTCTAATAATTGATGATGCACAACTTCTTGACAGCTTTTAGATGGCAAAAGTAAAACCAGGAAAATTCTTTAAAAAACACTACAAATTAAGACCATTATATAATGTACCTCTGTGCTTTCCCTTCACTGATTGCAATAAGAAATTAAGTATTGAAGATGCAAATTTGAAAGTTAAATTTGAAGTTTGTTTTGAAATTTAAAACAAAACGCTTTCAGGGACTTAAGATCCATTTAACTGTCACAATCTTAGAAAGGACAATTAGACAATTAAAGTATGATTCAGTTCAAAATGGCTGAAAACCAAGTATCGTTCGGAGGTAAAATCGGAGACATTGGAGTAGATATCATAAAATGTTACAAAGCTAGGGAAAAAAAACACAGCAGTGGTGCCTTTTTGTTGCAACCAAGATATAGCAGAAGCAGAAGGGCAAATAAAACCAAGGAGAGGCCCAAGCAATGCACCAACAGTGAAGTCACCTGCAACCAGCAGAAGTCCCGCAAAGTTACAGTGGTACAGGAGCTCAAACCTCTCATTTTGGTTTTGTTCCACAGATCATTCAGCAGTCCTGAACAGTTCCCAATATTAATATGTTGACCTCGTAATTCGATAGCCTGTATGAAGTGACTGTCCAAATCTCTTTGACCTTTGCTGTATTGTTCATAGGTTTCTTTATTGGATAGGATGGCCGAAGTAAAGTTTCCTGTGCGCAGAGGTTCTCTCTTTTCATAGTCGTTCTCAAAGTCATGCGTAGTGCTCGGATTATATTCAGTGCTTCGGTCGTGACTGTTGTCAGTGTCTGTGCTACTCTCAGTGTCAATGAATGCGTGGTTGAGATATCCTTCAGTTTCAAAGCAAGCTGTGGTGCTAGCGTGGCAACAGAAGCTGCAAGCAGGATGAGAAGGACAGCAGCAAATGTCTTCAGGTAAAGCACAAACAACTTCACTATACTTACCAACAAATGCCCCAAATTCAACAGAACTGCCATCGGCATCTATACCAGTTTTAACTGTGTCGACTGAGTCAGCTACAAGCTCCAGTTGGCTTGTACCGCTTGGTTGAGATGGGGTACTAACAAAAAATTTGGCAGCTGGGGAAGAGAGATTTGGTATGCTGTGGAATGACTTTCCTGGTTTTTGATCACTGGTCAGAGATTGGGTCTTCCCCAGCTCCATGCGAAGTTCAGAGGGAGATGCCACATTTTGTAATAAGGCACAGGCTGAGGAACCAGCCTCTTGAACATTCAGTTCATTCCTCTGAGAGCCTGGAAGAAAATCTGGGCCATACTTCCTGCATAACATCTCTCTTTGGGAAACATTAATGTAATCTTGAAGAGAACCATCAGCACATACTGAATCACCAGTGTCCATCCCTCGCTGAGAAAAAGAGGAGCCCAAATATGTTCCAATGCTGTGCTTCTTTTTAAGAGAAGTTTTAACTGGAGCATCTGAAAGATTATCTCCCAGATTTCTTGAAATGCTCAGCTCGCGAGTAATTTCATTGTGCACCTTTGTGGCTTCTGAAGCTTTCTGAGCAGTCAGTGCTTTCAAAGTGTCCACTGTAAGGGCAGACAGGTCCTGCAAGTGCCCAATCTGGCCATCCAACGTTTGTAATGAACGCTTTATATAATTTACACGGTCACCTACTTCTTTTAACTGGATGGACATATTTTCAACTCTAAAAAGAAAGAGAAAGAAAGATTAACTCAATGACTTCATACGAACTAAATAAATTATTGCTGAATGTTGCTAATTTCAGACCTAACTATTACAATTATACCCTTACCGTAGAAATACAAGCTTCAAAAGATGCTTGAGGCACGTAATCAGAAAGTGTAATGGGATACACAAAGGCAGAGTTAGCGAAACAGAACATGATGGAAGATGGACTGGACGACATCATGGAGGTGAGAACGTGCTAGAGTATTAAGGGATTTAAACAACTGACAGCAAAGGCAAAATAAATGTTTGCCGTAGGTGGGGATGGGTGAAGGAGGAGGAGGGGGATTGTGGTGGAGGTCGAGAGAGAAAGAAAAAGGGGTGAAGAGAGAGGAAAGAAGAATTTTAGGTGAACTGAACATCACGAGAAAGAGCAGAGTGTAGGTAGCTCGTAAGGATAAGACTAGAATAGTCGAGTTTGGGGGCAACAAATCATAATGGTTTCAACAGTAGATGGGTTATGATAGGCATTTACCAAATGTTACAAGGGTAGAAGCAGCTGTCACTTATGATACAATCTCAAATGTTTAATTTGTTGTGTAACAGGAAACTACAGATACAGTCTGATTGAAGTAGAGACAGTGGTGGGGACTGAGGGTGCAGATTCAGGCAAAAGCAGGAGGCTCTACGCTTTGAGTTTCCTAATGTTTGGCTGGAGAAAAATACCTCTTGTTGCAGCAACCAAAAAGATTTGCAGGATTCTAAATGTGGCTTGACAGGAGCTTGGGGACTTCCTTTGAAGACATGAATTCAACCAAGTGTACTGTTTGCTTCACTGCTACTTCACACAAATTGCAATGTCCAGAAAATCTTAATAATTTAAACATTCAGCTCTCTGCTGCACTATCCATGAAATATCAAGTGTAACACATAAGAACCATATCTAAAATGCACTCCTGAATGTGAACTTTCAAAAGGGAATTGGAGAATGACAGAGCTGGAGCTAAAAAGCAGGGAGCAGATGAATAGCTTCTAGATTCAACATGGATAAAACTGATTGAATGGTCATGTTCCACGCTGTACCCAATTTTTTTTTTCATTCATTTGTGGGATGTGGGCATCACTGGCTGGTCAGAATTTATTGCATGACCCCAGGTGCCCTTGAGAAGGTGGTGATGAGCTGCCTTCTTGTATAGCTGCATTCCACTGCTGTGGATTGACCCACAATGCCATTAGGGAGGGAATTCCAAGATTTTGATCTAGTGATGAAGAAGGAACAGCGATATGTCTCCATGTCAGGATGGCAAGTGACTTGGAGAAGAACTTGCAGATGGTGGTGTTCCCATATATCTGTTGCCCTTGCCCTTCTACATTAAAACAGTCATGGGCTTGGGAGGTGCTGTCTGAGGATCTATGATGAGTTTCTGCAGTCTTTCTTGTAGACAGTACACACTGCTGTTGCTGAGTGTTGGTGGAGGAGTGTGCGAATGTTTGTGGATGTGGTGCCAATCATGCAGATTGCTTTGTCCTGGATGGTGTCAAGCTTCTTGAGTGTTGTTGGAGCTGCACCTATCAAGGCAAGTGGGGAGTATCCCAGCACACTCCTGACTTGTGCCTTGTAGATGGTGGACAGACTTTGGGAAGTCAGGAAGTGAGTTACTCAATGCACTATTCCTACCCTCTGACCTGCTCTTGTAGCCATTGCGTTAATGTAGAGAGTCCAGTTGGGCATCTAGTCAATGTTAACGCCCAAAATGTTGATACTGGAGGATTCAGTGATGGTAACACCATTGAATGTTGAGGACCAGTGGTTAGATTGTCTCTTATTAGTGATGGTCATAGCTAGGCATTTGTTGCATGAATGTTATTTACCATTTGTCAGCCCAAGCCTGCATATTGTCCATATGTTGTTGTATTTCAACATAGACTGCTTTAGTATCTGAGGAGTCATGAAAGGTGAACATTGTGCAATCATTGACAAACATCCACATTTCTGACCTTATGATGGAGGAAAGGTCATTGATAAAAGGACCTGAAGATGGCTAGGTGAGAAGCCACCCTGAGGAACTCCTGCAGAGATGTCCTGGAACTGAGCTGACTGACCTCCAACAACCACAGGCAACTTTCTATGTGCCAGGTATGATTCCATTCACTGGAGAGTTTGCCCCTGATACCAACTGATTCCAGTTTTGCAAGTGCTCCTAGATGCCACACTCTGTTGAATACAGACTTGATATCAATGGCTGTCACTTGCATCTCACCTCTGGAATTCAGCTCTTTTGTCCATGTTTGAACTAAGGGTGTAATGAAGTCAGGAGTGGAGTGACCCTAGAGAAGTTAAAACTGGGCATTACTGAGCAGGCGCTGTTTGATAGCATTGTTGATGACACCTTCGATCACTTTACTGATAATCGAGAGTAGACTTGATGGGGTGGTAATTAGCCGAGTTGAATTTCTCTGGCTTTTTATGCACAGGACGTACCTGGGCAATTTTCCACATTGTCAGTTGGATGCCCATGTTGTAACTGTACTGGAAGTTCTGGAGCACAAGTCTTCAGTAATATTGCCAGAATGTTACCAGGACTAGTAGCATTTGCAGTATCCAGTGCCTCTAATTGTTTCTTGATGTCACATGGAGTGAATTGAATTGGCTGAAGTCTGGTTTGTGTAATGCTAGGGACCATCCACTTGGCACTTCTAGCTGAAAATGCTTCAACCTTAACTTTTGCACTGATGTGCTGGTTCTTCCATCATTGAGGATGTGGATTTTTGTGGAGCCTCCTCCTCCATCACTATTCACAACCGGATGTGGCAGGACTACAGAGCTTAGAACTGATCTGTTCGTTGTGAGATCCCTTAGCTCCTGTTTGGTGTTAGCTTCACCAGGTTAACACCTCAATTTTTAGGTATGCCTGGTGCTGTTCCTGGCATACCCTCTTGCACTCTCCATTGAACCAGGATTGATCCCCTGGCTTGATGGTGATGGTGATGGTTAAGCAGAGAGTATGGGGAGCCATGAAGTTACAGATTGTCCTGAAGTATTACTCTGCCACTGTTTTTGACTCACAGTGCCTCGTGGATACTCAGTCTTGAATTGCTAGATCTGTTCAAAGTCTGCCGCATTTAGCGCAATGATAGTGCTGCACAACACAATGGACAATATCCTTAATGTGAAGGTGGGACTTTGTCTCCACAAGTACTGTGTGGTGGTCACTCTTACCGATGGACTGATGCAGCAGCAGCTGCCAGATTGTTAAGGATGAGATCAAGTATGTTTTTCCAATTTGTTGGTTCGATCACCACCTGCTGCAGACTCAGTCTAGCAACTACGTCCTTTAAGACCTGACCAGCTCAATTATTAGAATAACAAAATCCCTACAGCGTGGAAGCAGGCCACTTGGTTAATTGAGTTCACACCAACCCTCTAAAGAACATCCCACCCAGACCCAAGAAACATTTAGATTATAGGGTCCAAATTTCACATCTTTAATGACTTCTCCAAGTACATCACAAACCATTTCAGAAAAGTTAAAGTACTGCATTATCCATACTGGTGAGATATAGTTGTTCTCAGCAAAGAAACACTGACATCAAGATTATATTTCAAGTCATAAACACCAATTATATACAACTTTTAATGAAACTCCGATTAAACTATTCGACAATGTTCCATTTCTGCATTGCAAATTTTGACCATCAGATCAGACATTAAATTCTCTTCTGCCAGTTCTACTGAATGAATCTCATTGTTGTTTTGAGCACTTGTTGACAGCCAAAACTGTGTTACAAGCAATTGCACTTTTAAAATGATTCGGAGATTTGATATGAGAATCTGATAACTTTGCACATAATTAATCTCGACCAAAACTCAAGTTCATATTTCCCATTATTGTTATAAGTGGTACTAAGGTTCTAGAAAATTAAAATCTTTACCTTTCTGAAGTCAGCCGAATGCGTTCTTCACTCCCAGAATGAAAACGATCCTCTTTCTCATGGAAATACTTCTCCACACATTGCTCTTCAAAGTCATGCAATTTTTTCTGATCATCCTCACTTACAAACAGTTCTGAAATAAACAGGTTTTGGCAGATTAGGTGTGTAGGATTTCCAAAGTTAAATACAAATTCTGACTTTGAAGTAGCAGAACTTTTAATTTAGAAGTCTTCAAAATTCAATGCTATTTGAATTGGAGACCTTGTCAATTGATTTAGAATGCTAGCCTTAATTGAAAGTTAGCTCCAAGAGCTAGTGCTTCCAAATAAACCTGTTGGACTATAATCTGGTGTTGTGCGATTTTTAACTTTGACGGTTGGAGTTAGTAATTAAAGAGTTTGTTTCTCTGCCTGTGCCTTTGTCTGTGCGAGAGAGAGAAAAGCAGGAAAAACTGCAAAACTTCAAACTAAAAACAAAATTTTGTTGACAAGGGATTTTGAGCAAGGCAGTGTGACTAGTCCATATCCAACACTGCAAGAACAACTAATTAGGCAACAAAGCAAATCAAACAGTAAAACTGTGCCAGGATTTAATATACAAGCCCAAGATACCTTAGGCAAATTGTCGAAAATATTGTACTCCCAGAACATTAAATAATGACACCAACAAATGTTTGTAATAAAACACAAACACCAACTTCAGGAAGATTCAGAAGATCATCCTTACTTGGGCCTCCTTGCCCTCGATCATGTTTCCTTCCTCTTCGGCAAACATGAGAGATCAATAAAGCAAAGTGACTGAGAATGATGAGGGGTGGTGGGAGAACAGGTTTTTCATGATATGCCATGATAAAGTGGTACCGTTGATATTTCCACACAATGTTTGAAATGGCCTTCACTTGGAAATACACATTGCTGAAAAACAAGAAAATAAATTATTTTCCACAATTTACTGTAATTTTCCATATTACAAATTATGGCTATTTAAATATCTGTGATGTTTATGATCAGAAAGCATTTGGAAAAGTTTAATGGAACATGATTCCAAAAGCAGCTCCTTGCCATTAAAAGGGTTAAATCTTAGGTCATGTTCAAATCTGAAGTAAAAGTTAGTTTTAGTTAATGGACCCCCAAAACCAGATGCTGTCTTCCCCTCTCCTCACATAAATGGTGCCTGTGCCTTCGGCTGTTAGCTAGTACCAACTATCTGAAATTCTACCACATTGTTCGAGAATTTTCTTAAATTCATCCATTTGATCAAGCTTTAGTCAACCAAACTGATCTCTCACTTGTTGATTTGGCTGTCATTTTTGCTAAACCTTGGGTTTTTAACCCAAAAGTAAAGATCAGTTCGTACTGCGCCGAAGTTTGCAGTTCATCAAGCAGCTGTTCCCATGTCATAACAAAACATTTCAGACGCACATGAAACATGGACAGTGAAGGAGATATGACCAAAAATTTAGTCAAACAAGGGACATGTGAGTATGTGTTGAAGAGGTAGAAAGGCAAAGGCATTTACGAAGGGTATGAGAGGGAATAGAACCATAGCAACTGAAATATGGTTGCCAACGGCAGGCTGCAGAAATAGGAGCTAGAGGAGGCCATTTGGCTGTTTGAGGACTCTGCCATTCAACAAGATCATGCTAACCCTGCACTTCAAATCCATCAAAATCATATCCCTCAACACCTTTAACCTAAAACAAAATCATTTTGTCTCTTGAACATACTAAATTAATTTCAACACCACTCTCGAATAGTGAATTTTGAAGGTTCACAACCATTTGAGTGAAGAAATTTCTGGAACAAATATCAAAGGCCTGCCTATTGGTTGTGGTGGTTCTGCTACAAGGAGGGAGGAGTGTTTATGATGATGCAACACATCCACATTGTAATGGGAGCGAGCAAAGGTAGACATGTAAATTCACAGTGGAAAGAAATTACATCAGAATGCACAGATTTTTATTATGGATGGAAGAAAGTACTCACTTAAAAAATGCAATTAGAAGATTCACCATGAGGATATACTGTACAAAGAGGTAGACAGCTTGTAAAAATGGCGTTATCCATGATCCAATGACACAACGCTGCTTTGCACCATCTTCAGTGTTATTGGCACAGGCTTTTGAAAAGAGAGACTGATCAATAAAGTGTTTTATGGAGAGATTCCTGGCATTTTAATAAGAGCAATCTTTCAAACAATTCGAGAGGCAGATGGCTATATGGACTATTGTGAGATTTACAATTGTGCACTTCAAAACAAATTGCAAGGAATACATCTTCTTACCACCATTATATTCTTTACTACGGAGATGAGGTCAATTAGAGTTTTAGGTGACAAAATAATACTGAACATTACCCTGCATTCAGGGGACTCTCTAAATAGTGTAATAAATCAGATTAACAGAAGTTTTTACCTCTAAAACTTTTTTACAATGACTAGACAGAGAATTTAGACTCTTAGGTGGAAAGCTTTGGACTAAGTCCTTGAGTGATGGATACCCTATATCAGGGGTGGGAATGAAGTGCATTAAGCCTGAGACTGCCATCAACCCAGGATTTCCGTTGAATGGTGGTACAGCCCCAAGTGCAAGCTGCGCTACAGTTTGTGATAATATGATGATTGTCTAGATACATTTCCAGGTTTGTGTGAACTTAGTCCATATGGATACAGATACACATCCTGAGGCATTGGGTCCCAAGAGGTGAAGAAGTTCCAAGTCCTCTGAACCACCTGGATACATGTTCAGTGACAGTGAAATTAGTACTGCTTCATTATCCACCTTGCTTGAATATTGCAGGAAACAAAGTCCAGCTGTTCTTTGTGCACACAATGAACTAACTCTGAGAAAACCTGTAAAGTTTGTTGTCTTGAACCATCTTGCATTTTTATTCATGTGGGCTACCCCTAATTACCCTTAGATTAAATACTGGACTGTTTCGAAGTATGAAATTTCATGGATCAGCACAAAAGGTTGAACCGCAAAAGCACAACTCGCATAAAATTATTATCTGCGTCCTTTTGCCTTGAATGCTAATGCCTTTGGTCATTTTTTAAAACTCTGCTCACTCTAGAATTATTTTTCATTGTTACTTTGGACTGAATATTCCAAACAGCAGTTTACCATCAGGTTCACATTCCTGGCCTAGGAGAATTTGTGTAATGACTATCTTTTAATTAAGTTGTTGATATTATTTACCTCAAGTCATCATCAGTTTTCTGAGAAATGTACACAACCCTGGAGAGCATGTTTATTGAGTGTTACATTAACGCACACCTAAGAAGAGATTTCACACTTTGTGCCAATTTGTTGGCAATAAGAGGTTCACTGGAAGGATCAAAGACAAGTTAGCGGAGAGTAAATTAGCAGACTCAATGATCCTTGTTCTTGGGGCTTTACAAGACCCAACAATATGAGACTATGTTTGGCATGAAGCATCTATGGTATCACAATATCTTGATACACCTGCTTGGCATGTTGCCTCCATTATTTCTTTTAGGACAAGTTACATTGAGTGGTGAATTTTGAAGATGGAGATTATTCCTGCACATTTCCAGGTATTCAGATATTGTCAAAAGGTTACTTACGATCAATTTCATATGCATATACTTCACCATATATCATCCAATAAGGCTGGAAGACTATATCTTTAGCTAGTTCCCAGGATGCAGACTCGGCTGGGTAAAGGATTGCTTTTCTTGGAACACCAAAGCTGAGTAAGACCACTGCCATAATAACCACAATATAAAACATGTTTGCCACCTAGAATTCAAGAGATTAAAAAATTCAAAGTTCAAAATAATTGTGCAAAAGCATGGTAATGGTAACTGATGCTATTGCATTGCAAAAATGCTGAATGATACCAATCACTAAAAGGTGCATGTAATATAAAATTCTTCTGTAAAAAATGTAATTAACTTGAGTTTTTATTTTAATTTAATATTAAAGTTTATTTTAGTATAAACTTTGGTTCTCCCCTTTTTGATGTTCTTGCATCAAGGGACACTCAGGATCATCTTTGGTGCCATTTTCTAATCAGCAACTGCACATGTAACTTTCCTCTGTCTTTTCTCTCTCCATTACAGTCAATACCTTCCTACACTATGGAAGGATTGAAGGTGGCAATTTCACTTTGGGGAATGACAAATATCTCACTACTCTTGTGGCATATGTCCCATTAAATGAGATGAGGTCTTCAAGTTAAAAAGGTGAATTATTTCAGCGAATTGTAAAGTTCAAATTTCAAAAAGATATTGCAAGCCTTTCTCTCAGTCAAGTTCTAGAACTTATCTGCGACTCTTGCAATCAATCTAAAATTAAAAAGCAATTGTTGCAATGCTACCACATATCTCCAAGAAAATACACTCCAATATAGAATTGACTCTCGATATCTTACAGTAAAAAGATCCACATCAATATTTTAATTATTAGAATACAACAAATCTGTTAAAATCCAATATCACATAACATGAACATCTTTGTTGCATTATAAAGAATAATTACAATAGAACTCACACCTTCACATTTGAAAGACAAAAATACAAAACAAATCATTAAAGTTTCCAGGTGATTCACTTACCATTTTACCTATCATTGTGACATATGGCCCTGCATGCTGATTGACGGCTAGGAAATCCAAAAGTCGCACATACCAAAATATAATATTGAGGCAGTACATTATCCGCCCAGCAGTCATCACTTGCTTAGTTCCAAATCTTAGCCCCAAACCAACAAAAAACAAGACAATTGCGAGCGTGTCAGTGATGTTGAAATAGTCACTGAAATAAACTTTGATCTTCTGACTTATCTTTCCAGCTTCTGACATGAAAATCTAGATAAACAAAAATTAACAACATGATAACAATTGAATCAATGAATCAAAATCCAGCAGATTTTGACACAAGGCTATCATATACCTGAAAACTTCTAATGAACACAAATGATCAATTAATTCATGCAGAGCGTGAAATACCAAAATATTACTCCTTAAGGAGCAATGGACCAAAATCCATGAAAGAGACTGAGGGAGGAATGCTGGGGAACATGGATAAAAGTGGTAAACAAACCAAATTTTCAAAAGAGTACTTTTGGTGGCATGGAAAGTGACCTAGGAAGTGATTTTGAGGATCAAGGAACAGCAATATATTGACCAGTTCCTCATGGTAATGGGGCAAAAAGAATAAGCCAGTGCCAGGGTGATGGGCATTGGCTCTGCCTGGGAAAATGTCCTATAAAGGATAAGGAGAAATAACAGATAGGTAGCACTGTGATGGAAAGTGTCATCCACATTGCTATTGAGCTGTACATAATAATAACCTGCTCACCAACGCTCAATCTTGGATCTACCAGACCCACTCAACTCTTTTACAGGTTCAGATGAAAGTGAGGACTGCTGATGCTGGAGATCAGAATCGACAGTGTGGTGCTGGAAAAGCAAAGCAGGTCAGGCAGCATCCGAGGAGCAGGAAAATCGAGGCATTTTGGACAAAAGCTCTTCCTGACGAAGGGCTTATGCCTGAAATGTCGATTCTCCTGCTCCTCAGATGCTGCCTGACCTACTGTGCTTTTCCAGCACCACACTCTCATTACAGATTCAAAGAAGCACAGAAGAGCCTAACTCCACTAATGAAGTGAGCTTTCACAGTGTGTGGTAATGAAGAAACCTAGCAAAACTGGAGAGGGGGGTCTCCACTGGCTGGAGTCACCTAGTACAAAAGATGATGGGAGTGCTTTGTTGGAGGTCAGTTATCTCAGTCCCAGGACATCAGTAAAGGAGATCCTCAGTGTAGTGCCTGTGGTCCAACTATCTTCAGCAGCTTCTGCGACCTTCCTGTTGGACAGCATCTAAACTTGGACTGACACATGCCAGGCAATGACCATATTGAAAATAAGAGAATTCAAACATTGTCCCTTGACATTCAACGGCCTTAGCACCATTGAATCTCCCAAAACAATATCATGGGAGTTACCATTGACCAGAAACTGAACTACAGCAGCCATGTGAGTACTGTGGCTAAAACGTTCAAGTCACAGGCTAGGAATCTTGCAGCGAGTAACTCACCTCCTGACTTCCCCCAAGTCCATCCACAATATACAATGTCAGGACTGTGATGAAATACTCTCCACTTGCTTAGATGAGTTCAGCTTCAGCAACACACAAGCTTAAAACCATCCAGAACCAAGCAACCCACATGACTATCACACCCAACATTTTCAACATTCACTCCCTCCACTACCCCTGCAAGTGGTAGCAGTTTGTCCTATCAACAGTGTGCACTGTAACAACTCATCAAAGGTTCCTCCAACAGCAACTTCCAAACCTGCATCCTGTACTAATTGGAATGACAAAGGCAGCTGATTCACACCCTCAAAGTCTCTTCCAAGTCATTCACCTTCCAAACGTGGAAATAGCTTGGTTGTTCCTCACCATCTCTGCATCCTGAAAGGTTTGTGGACATGCCAGTAACAGGTGGACTGCAGTGGTTCAAGACAGGTCAACATCACCTTCTCAAGGGCAATTAAGAATGGATGATTAATGCTGGCCTAGTCAGTGAAACCCACAATAAATAGAGAGAGAGAGCAAGAATTGATTTGAGGGGAAGTGAACAAGAAAATTTATGGGAGGACAAAGAGATGAGTGATTAAGACTTGTTAGGCAAAGGTTTCAGGCAATGAGGGAGTCAGTATCAGAGACAGCAACTCAACAAGGTAGGGGCAATGATGCAGTATGGTGGTCTTAGCACTAGACTAGATCTGAACAGAAACAGCTCAAATTTTAAAAGAGCACCAAGATGCTAACTAATGCATTCAGCCTGACTGGGTAATCAGTGAAGTTCAAAGAGCTATTGTGAGAACTGGACAGACAACCGGCTCCTTGACCAAATGATTTTTTTAACAACAGTACACAACACTTTGTTGATTGTGCACATTATTAAGCTGTGACAATTCCAGGTTGATTTTTAAAAGAATAATCCTCACCTCTCTAATTTTCTCGATGGCTAAGGTAAAAATGAAGGAAATCACAATCCATTCTTGCACTGATGGTAAATTCTCCATTTTCACCAGAACAACATAAGTGTACAGCATGAGAAATCCCAAATACGCCAACTGCAAAGATTTAATTTTAGAGAAAGAGATTAATGACTTCAAAGTTTTGAAGAGTGACAGATCCTCATTCTTCAGTACTTGACTCTTCAGTTGTAGTATTACCGTAGTAAAGAGTGAAGCTTTATGCTGAGAACCTTTACTTTTAGTTTCATCTCTCAAGATTTCTTAGTTAATCTTTGTGAGACAATGCGTGCTACTTTCCATTGTCAAAGAGGAACATTTCAATAAATCTTATCTTAAGTATTTTTATCCTCAACTACCAGGTCATAGATGAACATTCACTTTCATGAAAAGGAATTACAAATGGAATTTGATTGCAGTCATGTACTTTAGGTTACAGCAATGATCTTTTGCTCCCAAATATAATAATTAAATCGAAGCCAGCAGCCCAAACATTTTGTATCCTGATCATCGTAAGATTTGATGTAAATTGGGATATACCCACCAGACACTGCACAAATTCTGACATAAGCACATTCGCTGAAATTGCCCAAGTTTAAATTTTCAATGGGCTGGTTTCTGCTATTTGTGACTCTTCATACGACCTGGACCAGCCAAGTGGTATTTATTCACAGACTTATCTAGGAAACTTAAAGCTGGTTAATACCTGGTCTAACTCAGTGGTTAGTCATTGCAACTGTATAAAGCACCAAAACAATCATAACTGACCCAAATCAGCCACTGTCCCCCCAACCCAAACAGAGTACCTCACACTTCTCCAAATCCTCAGCTTGACCAAACTGCACTACCTCATCTGCCCACAATGACTCCAGCCAGCCCCACACCCTCCCTCGAGCAGCCAATCAGTGTTTCATTAACCTATGCACCAAATGGCCTGGAACTATGGGAATACAGCAGCTGCTGCAGCAAAAAGGGTGCACATTCTCTCTTTTTACTCTTCTATGATTGCTGGATATACCCTGGAAGGGCTGCATTGGTGTATTGCTGCTTCAGCAAGGATTGGAAGTCCTGCTGGAAAATGGTCAGATCCTTTGGGTACAGAAAACTTCGAGGAATACAATCAGACAGTATGTAACAGAAGTGCAGTCCTTACCAACACTAATTCTCATATTCCCCTTTTATGGTTGTTTGAGCAGAATAAAGAGACCATCATGCTCAAACCCTCACTTAATTACTCCTTCATGGTTCATAAACTTTTCTCAATAGATATGGCAAATTTACTTATCCTACTTCTGTTTCATGAATCAATCACCTTCAGGTATCTCTTAACAGGTACCAGCATTATGTCCTAGAATTCTGATTTTGCATTTTGGATTCAACGTTTCAAACAAAGATGGTTACCCAGAATAAACTTGCATAAGACAGAGGCAATTCAGAGGACTTTGTTGGATCTGGATTCATATTCAGGTCCTATGATGTTGAAACACATTTCAAACTCAAGACATTAGCCAGCGTCCCTTTTATTTTTGAGACCAGCTCTTCTCTCAAAGCCACTTTTCACATCAATAACTATAATAGTTGAAGCTTGGTTCCAGCTTCCTAAGGTTAAAATAGCTGTACGTGTATAACCCAAGTCAATTAAGGAGGGCTTTGAGATAAACAGCTTTAATTTCTTCATCGAACTCTGCTAAGACAGGTCAGGTATGTTGCTTCTTTTGCTTTACTCACTTACTGTGTTAAACCAAAACTTTGCAATGGGTGCATGGTAGAAAGAGTAAAATTTTCTAGTAAGAGGCAGCCTCCTTGGTTTAATGTGAACTGTATCCTCATGCTTCACTTCATGGTCATAGATTCCTTCTTCTTTGAAGACTTCCTGTGTAATATCAAGCAGAATAAAGTTCCAGAATTATACTGCAAGACAAGTTGGTCCAGTATACAGAGAACATAACATGAGCCTTAGATTCTAGGAGATGCAGAAGGTATTATGAAAAGATAAAGTATGGAAGAACAATTTTATCATTAAGTGTGACCATGGACAGTGTCAGAAGTGTGTCCCATTTCTTGAAAACACAATGACATGCATAAAGTACGACTATTGCTTCAGATATTAAAAACTGCTGATCTGAACAGTTTAACAAGTTAATTTGTATTTTACAGATTAAGGTAGTCCAGGATATCTTAGTTTCATAAAATTCTATATTTATCTTGTGTAAGTGATAAAATGCCTATGATTTCTGCTGTAACTTACAAACATATGAATGGAGTACAGATCCCAATCATAAATAGACCTTGTACATTACTAACCCCAACAGCTTTCACCCTTCCCCATTGATTTACCTATATTCACTCACAATAATGTGGACTCAGGAGGCCAGCAATGCCATGTAGATTTGTGTAGAATGACTGATCCTATTGCAGAAATCAAGTTTGAGCAGGTTTCTTTGGAGGAAACAGGGTTGAAAACACTACCTTATCTGGTAGGCAAAAACTTATATAGGGGATCAGAGAAATCAGACACCACTTTAACTTCAACTCCCCAAAGCAGGTGCTTTGCATTATAAGGAGCCAAATACTGCTATGTCGTTTTACAATTTTTGGTTTGAAATGGTAAGAAAAAATACAGTCACTGTTCCACCAACCAACCAGACTGAACTAGTTTTATTATTTTTGTCCTATATGCTCTATGTAATTGTTTATGTCTTTACAAACATATACAGAACTTAAATTTTCCTTTTTCTGAAACATGTGCTTTAAGATCACATTCTTAATTTTTATTTTCCCAATGACCCAGATATTTCATTTTCATTCTCTTGCTTCAACTTGACCTTTTCAAACATCTTTTTCCCATCATAGTACAAACTGCAAGTACAGATCTCACTTTGAAGGTGGATGCTGCACAGAAAACACGCTTTTCAAAGTCAGTTCAGTTATTCATTGGAAAACAAATACATAATTATAAAGGTTGATCAAAAATGGAACATTATCTTGTGCCAGTGTAATTTAAGATTATAGCTAGGAATTGAAGTGATCAGTGCAAGGTCTTCCTGAGAGAACACAATGAATAGTACAAATTAATGAGTGGTGACATACACAGTAACAAAGTTGCAATACTGAGCTCATGGAAAATAACAGGCATAAACTGTACAAAGAGCAGAAAAAGTTAGGACCCTACATGAAAGAGGTCAGTAAAAGGATGAAACTTTTAGGAATGAGAAGACCACAATGATAGATATTTAGCATTTAAACCAGATTGTTCTGATAGTTGTTTGAGTATGTAATGTTATACATACATCCAAAATTTACTGCCAGATCAGAGACTTCAGATTTAAACTCCATATGACGAAAAGAGTTCGAAGGCCATTCAGCCCCTCAAGCCTGCTCCACCATTTCAGCAGGTAAAGGCCGACTTCAGTGTGGCCTCAACTTTCTGTCTGCTCCACAGTTACCTTTGACTCACTTGTCAGTTAAGCGTCAATCCAACTCAGTCTGACCCTGTCTGCACTGCACTCTGGGGGAAAAAAATCTGACTCACTCAACTCTGTCTTAAATAGGAGATCCCTTATATTTTAACTCTCTCTTACAAGGGTAAATATCTTCCCAAGTGTCCTCAGGATCCAGAAAGACTAATTGTTTTGTTGGTACACTGAGTAATTCTGAGACACAGTTACCTAAGAACTGAGACAGAAATATGGTATAGAAAAGGAAAGCAAGCAGTCAAATACAGCAAGCTCTGGTATAATGTGACAGTTACGTTCATCTGCAACCTCATCTGTAAGAAACTGCACTATGGAAAACCACTATAGAAAATTGTGCAGTAGAAAACTGCTATAGAAAATCGCTATAGCCGTTCAATAGTAAGTTTGCATTATCCAAACAGCATCCAGTTCGTCAATCATGTTATAGTCAATTTGCACCGATGAAACTTGCGTTATATCATATCAGAACAACCTATAAATTGTTCAATGCTGACTCAAACAGAAGAAAATCCTATTTGGTACACTTGCAGCATCAAAAATTAAACAGTGCATTTTGCTCCCTGTGGTGCCCTGTCACGTTGATTAGATTTTACAAGTAATTTTCAAACAGCGTTCTCTGAAATGAAAGTTGCAAAAATGAAGCTCCGATGAGAGATCATTGATCTGAAGCATTAGTATAGTTTCTGTATAAACATTACCAGCAATTTCTGTTGTTATTTATTTTTGGTTAATTGGTTAACTATTTTCACCAACAGTTCGCAGACTACAATGTTGGCTGTAAATTTCCATCTGGGTCAGAATCCCTATTTCCAACTCAGATCAGTTAAGATCTTACTTTTGGCCTATGCTCAATGCAGAATTAATCACAACAGATGCAACCATGCAAAACATGCAGACAGCACTGTCACAGAAAATACAGTCCCTTCTTGCAGTAAGTATCTGCCATATTCCAGCAAAATAAAAAGTGTAAATGTCCCATACCCACTTTGACAGAATCAAGGTTTTAAGGTAAGTGGGTGAGAGGGGTGGGTTAGACGTAGGGGGTCCATTTACTATTTTACCAAGAGTAAGAGTAGCTTCTAATCCTGTAATGTTCCTCAGGAATATATTAACACAGGGCGCCTGAACCCTCTGATATCTCCAACACTAACAATAAGTTGGGAACATTTTTGGAGGGTTTTGGGTAATTGGCCACCTGAAGATTAAATTACTTGGAAATTCCTACATAGTCAGTGCATTGGGACTCCCCAAGAATTAGTTCATGAAATGTGGGCATGGCTAGATAGGTCATCATTTACTACCCACCCGTAATTGCCTGAAAAGTAGTTAAGAGTCAATCAAATTGCAGTGGGTCTGGAGTCACACGTAGGCCAGACCAGGCAAGGACAACAGATTTTGTTCCCTCAAGGACATTAGTAAATATTATGGGTTTTTATGACAATGGTTTCATGGTCATTATTAGAATACCTTTTTACACCAGAATGTTACCACATTCAAATTTCACCATCTGCCTGGTTAAGATGAGAATCCACGTCCTATTCCATTAGCCTGAGGTTTTAGATTACTAGCTAAGGTGACATAATCACTCCAGCACCGCCTCTCCCTTTAAGAGTTCAGTATCATCATGTATAGTCTATTCTTATGGACTCTATTAGAAGCAATCTTACCATTGAGATTTGATCAGTTGGGCTCTGAAAATTATGTTCACTGTCTTCCATGTTCATTTGATGAGCATCTTCAGTTTGAGGAATATGAGACATTTCAGCCTTAGTTTTAAATTCCAGCATGAGAATAGCAGGAGGGAACAGAATACTAAGAATAACCTGAGCAAAAAATAAATGCATTGAGTGAGTCAATTTCAACATGGTTGGATACTTTAAACAATCTTCTGTGAAATTTGTCCTGATCTTAGTTGCTCTCAAACAAAAGGAGACCAGAGGTTCCAGCTTCCTGGCCCCAACCATCTCCTTTTCACTACATTCCCTCAACACCCCCCTTCCATACTAGAATGGTATAAAATAATTCCCACTTCTTTCCTGAACAGAGGCCGAACCAGGTCCCATTTCTCTCACCTTCCTCCATCTGCTTGAAATTGCTCTCACATTAAACAACTTCTGATTAACTACACTTAATACCTGCAAAGAAGTTAATCTGAAGGTTCTCCAACTGGATGAAACCATGGATGAACAGGAAGACCCACTGCCTACTTAAGTCCAAGTCCAATAACCATGGCCATAACAAGAAATCCAGATATGATCATCATTAGAGATGCCAAGAGGCAATACCAGACTAAGCTAGGGACCCCAACTAACCATACAGAATCATAGAGTCATAGAAAAGTAAAGAATGGAAACAAATCCTTCAGTCCAACTCATCCAGTTGACCAGATATTAAATAATTTAGTCCCATTTGCCATATCCCTCTAAACCCTTCCTAATCATTTACCCATCCAGATGCTTTTTAAATGTAGTTGTACCAGCCTCCACCACTTCCTCTGGCAGCTCATTCCATACACGCACCACCCTCTGAGTGAAAAAGTTGCCCCTTAGGTCCCTTTTAAATCTTTCCCCTCTCACCCTAAACCTATGCCCTTTATTCTGGACTCGCCCACCCCAGGGAAAAGACCTTGTCTATTTATTCTATCCATGCCCTTCATGATTTTATGAACCTTGGTATGGTCACCCCCTCACCCACCCCAGCCTACAGCTCAAAAACTTCAACCCTGGCAACATCCTTGTAAATCTTTTCTGAACCTTGCAAGTTTCACATCCTTCCAATAGGAAGAACAGAATTGTACACAATATTCCAAAAGTGGCCTAACCAATATCCTGCACAGTTGCAACATGATCTCTCAACTCCTGTACTCAATGCTCCAGCCAATGAAGGAAAACACACCAAACACCACCTTCACTATCCTATTTACCTGCGACTCTACTTTCAAGGAGCTATAAAACTGCACTCCAAGGTCTCTGCATTCAGCAACACTCCTCAGAACATTAAGTGGATAAGTCCTGTCCTGATATTCCTTTCCAAAATGCAGCACGTCACATTTATCTAAATTAAACTCCACCTTCCCATTCCTCAGCCCATTGGTCCATCTCACCCATACCCTGTTGTAGTCTGAGGTAACCTCATTTGCTGTCCACTACATCTACAGTTTTAGTGTCATCTGCAAACTTACTAACCATGCCGCTTACGTTCACATCCAAATCATTTATATAAATGACGAAAAGCAGTGGACCCAGCATTGAACCTTGTGGCACACCACTGGTCACAGGCCTCCAGTCTGAAAAACAACCCTCCAGCACCACCTATCTTCATGCCAGTTCTGTATCCAAATGGCAAGTTCTCCCTGTATTCCAGGAGATCTAAACAGTCTCCCATGGGGAACCATGTCCAACGCCTTACTGAAGTCCATATAGATCACATCTACTGCTCTGCCCTCATCAATCCTCTTTGTTACTTCTTCAAAAAACTCAATCAAGTTTGTGAGACATGAATTCCCACACACAAAGCCATGTTGACTAACCCTAATCAGTCCTTGCCTTTCCAAATACATGTACATCCTGTCCCTCAGGATTCCCTCCAACAACTTGCCCACCACCGAGATCAGGGTCACTGGTCTAAAGTTGCCTGACTTGTCCTTACCACCCTTCTTAAACAGTGGCACCATGTTAGCCAACCTCCAGTCTTCTGGCACCTCACCTGCGACTATCGATGATACAAATATCTCAGCAAGAAGCCCAGCAATCACTTCCCTAGCTTTCCAGAGTTCTAGGGTCCACCTGATCAAGTCCTGGGGATTTATCCACTTTTAGGCATTTCAAGAAATCCAGCACGTCCTCCTCTGTAATATGGACATTTTGCAAGATGTCACCATCTATTTCCTTATATTCTATATCTTCCATAGCCTTTGCCACAGTAAATACTGATGCAAAATACTTGTTTTGTATCTCCCCCATTTTCTGCGGCTCCACACAAAGGCCGCCTTGCTGATCTTTGAGGGGCCCTATTCTCTCCCTAGGTACCCTTTTATCCTTAATATATTTTTAAAAACCT
This sequence comes from Chiloscyllium punctatum, assembly GCF_047496795.1. Classification (NCBI taxonomy): domain Eukaryota; kingdom Metazoa; phylum Chordata; class Chondrichthyes; order Orectolobiformes; family Hemiscylliidae; genus Chiloscyllium; species Chiloscyllium punctatum. Next base: position 61,697,244 of record NC_092786.1, read on the forward strand.
TTTGGATTCTCCTTAATTCTATTTGTCAAAGCTATCTCATGTCCCCTTTTTGCCCTCCTGATTTCCCTCTTAAGTATACTCCTACTGCCTTTATACTCTTCTAAGGATTCACTCGATCTATCCTGTCTATACCTTACATAAGCAAATCCTCAATTTCTTTAGTCATCCAACATTCCCTACACCTACCAGCCTTTCCTTTCACCCAAACAGGAATATACTTTCTCTGGATTCTCATTACCTCATTTCTGAAGGCTTCCCATTTTCCAGCCATCCCTTCACCTGCAAAAATCTGTCCCCAATTAGCTTTTCAAAGTTCTTGCCTAATACTGTCAAAATTGGCCTTTGTCCAATTTAGAACTTCAACTTTTAGATCTGGTCTATCCTTTTCAATCACTATTTTAAATCTAATAGAATTATGGTCACTGGCCCCAAAGTGCTCCCCCACTGACACCTCAGTCACCTGCCCTGCCTTGTTTCCCAAGAGTAGGCCAAATTTTGCATCTTCTCTAGTAGGTACATCCACATACTGAATCAGAAAATTGTCTTGTAACACACTTAACAAATTCCTCTCCATCTAAACCCTTAACACTATGACAGTCCCAGTCTATGTTTGGAAAGTTAAAATCCCCTCCCATAGCCACCCTATTATTCTTACAGATAACTGAAATCTCCTCGTAAATTTGTTTCCCAATTTCCTGCTTTTGTTTGGGGGAGGGGGAGGGGGGCTATAGTACAATCCCATTCTTATTTCTCAGTTCCACCCAAATAACTTCCTTGTATGTATTCCCAGGTATATCCTCCCTAAGTACAGTAGTAATGCTATTCCTTATCAAAAATGCCAATCCCCCTCCTTTCTTGCCTTCCTTTCTATCATTTATATCCTGGAATATTAAACTGCCAGTCCTGTCCATTCCTGAACCATGTCTCTGTAATTGCTATGATATCCCAGTCCCATGTTCCTAACCATGCCCTGAGTTCATCTGCCTTCCCTGTTCGACCTCTGGCATTGAAATAAATGCAGTTTTGTTTATCAGTCCTACCTTGTTCTCTGCTTTGTTCCTGCCTGCCCTGACTGCTTGACTCATTCCTTTTCCCAACTGTACCAGTCTCAGACTGATTTCTTCCTCAGTATCTCCCCTGGGTTTTCCCCCCCTCCCCACCTTACTCGTTTAAATCTTCCAGGGCAGCTCAAGCAAATCTCCATGTCAGTATATTACTCCCCTTCCAATTAAGGTGCAATATGCCCCTCCTGTACAGGTCACTTCTTCCCCAGAAGAGATTCCAATGATCCAAAAATGTGAACCCTTCTCCCCTGCACCAGCTCCTCAGTCATGCATTCATCTGCGCTATCCTCCTATTCTTACCCTCTCTAGCTCAAGGCACTGGTAGTAGTCCAGATATTACTACCCTTGAGGACGTCCTTTTTAAATTCCTGCCTAACTTCCTATATTCTCCCTTCAGAATTTCATTCTTTTTCTTTCCTATGTCATTAGTTCCAATGTGTACATCAACCGCCTGCTAGTCCCACACTCCTTTGAGAATACTCTGCACTCTCTCAGAGATATCCTTGATCCTGACACCAGGGAGGCAACACACCATTCTGACTTCTTGCTGTCAGACAGATGCCAAAATGTCTGTCTGCGCCTCTGACTAGAGCAAGTCCCCTACCACAATTGATCACTTGGACTCTGATCACCCCTTGTTACATTAGAGCCAGTCTCGATACCAGAAACTTGACTATTCATACTACATTCCCCTGAGAGTCCATCACCCCCTATATTTTCCAAAACGGCATACTTGTTTGAGATGGGGATAGTGTCAGGAGACTCTTGCACCACCTGCCTATCCCTCCCACCTTTCCTGGAAGTAACCCATCTACCTATGGTTTTTATCCCTTCATATAACTGCCATCCATCATACCCCCTAGCTCCTGTAAATTCCTCATCACTACTAACTGACACTCCAACCAATTTGATTTGTGGCAAGGCCTATACGACATAATAGGTTACAAAGCAAAGCAGAATAGAATAGCAGACAAAAATACATCCCTCACTGTTGTGCTCAATGCACTTTACACTCATTTCAAATATAAGGTCAGTGAAACAGTGTTGCTTGCTCCAACAGTCTTAGATCCACCTATTCCCTCAGTCACTGCTGCAGACATCAGATCAGCCTGAGTGTACCCACGGAAAGCAACCAACCCAGAGGGAGTCCCTGGCTGTGCACTCAGATCCTGGGCGTACAAGCTGGCAGGTGTAATTGATGACATCTTTAACCGCTCCTTACTATGATTTGAAGTCCCCAGCTGCTACAAGATGACCACCATCATCCCGATACAAAAGAAAACTCACGCAGCATGCCTCAATGATTACTGACTGGTGGTTTTGACCTACATAATTATCAAGTGCTTCAAGAGGTTAACCACGGCTCAAATTAACTTTGGCCTACCAACCTGCCTTGATCTACTGCAATTCGCCTGTCACAACTGGTCCACAGCAGATGCCATCTACCTGGCCCTAGACACATACGTGGGACATCTGAATAGCAAGGATGCCAATGTCAGGCTCTTAGTTATTGACTACAGCTCTGCCTACAACACCATAATTCCAACAAAACTATCTCCAAACTCTGAGACCTAGCTCTATGATCCACCCTCTGCAACTGGATCCTCAGCTTCCTGACACACAGACCACAATCAATTACTGAGTACAGGCAGTAGCAGCTCTTCCCTAACAATTTTCAACACTGGCGCCACAAAAGATTGCATACTCAGCCCCTCACTGTACTCGCTGTACACTCATGACTGTGTGAATTTCGTCAGAATTCTATCTACAAGTTCGATGGTGACTACACCATCAGTGTATGTCGGATATCAAACAGAGTCAAGACAAAGTACAGGAAAGAGACAGCATGCTTGATGGCATGATCTCAAGATAACAAGCTCTCGCTCAGTCGTAAAGGAAGAGCTAATCATTGACTTCAGGGAAAAAAGGTGGAGGGCACACCATCTAAGTACATTTTTGGAGGTGAGCTGGAGATGGTTGAGAGCATCAAGTTCTAGGAGTGAATATTACCATCTGTCTTGGTCCACCATGTTGATGCGAGGTGAAGGGAGCACAACAATGCCTCTACTTCTTCAGGAGGATAAGGAAATTTGGCATGTCCGTATATACACTTACCAACCTTTATAGGATGCTTTCTGTGGTGCATCTAACCGGATGCATCACAGCAAAGTACAACAACTGCTCTGCCCAGGACCATAAGAAACTACAGAGTTGTGAACACAGCCCAATTATCAAGCAAACCAACTGACTCCATCTATACTTCTTGCTGCCTCAGCAAGGCAGCCATCATCATCAAAGACCCTTCCCACTCCAGTTATAATCTTTGCCAACCTCTTCCATTGGGCAGAAGATACAAAAGCTTAAACACACAAATTAACAGTTTCAAGACCAGCATCTTCTCCAACATGGAGAATTCAGAACTAGAGGGCATAGGTTTAGGGGGAGAGGGGAATGATAGGAGAGAGACCTAAGGGGCAACTTTTTCCACATAGATGGTGGTGTGCGCATTGAATGAGCTGCCAGAGGAAGTGGTGGAGGCTGGGACAATTACAACATTGATGGATATATTAATAGGGAAGGTTTGGAGGGATATGGGCCAGGTGCTGGCAAATTGGGACGAGATTAGGTTGGGATATCTAGTTGGCACAGATGAGTTGGACCTAAAGGGTCTGATTCCAAGCTGTACACCTCTATGACTCTATGAGGTATTGTATTTTGTTTATAACAAACAAAGATAGGGCTACAATTATTGGTACAGCCTTGGGTAGTGTTGTAGAACAGAGGAACCTCAGGGTGCAGATACATAATTCTTTGCATTTTGTGTCACACCTAGACTGGGTGGTTAAAAAAGCATTTAGCATGCTTGCCTTCATTATTCAATCTTTTGAGTATACAGTTGGGATGTCATGTTGAGGTTTACAGGACATTGGTGAGACCTTTTCTGGAATACTGTGTCCAGTTCTGGTCGCCCAGTTATAAAGGAGGATGTTATCAAGCCAGAGAGGGTTCAGAAGAGATTTACCAGGATGTTGCCAGGTATGGAAAGATTGAGTTCTAAAGAAAGGCTGAATAAGCTGGGATCATTTTCACTGGAGTGTCGGAGGTTGATTATTTTATAAAATAATGAGACGATAGTTAATAGTAGTTGTCTTTTCCCTAGGATAGGGGATTACGAGACTCGGGGCACATTTTTAAGGTGAGAGGAGGGAGATTTAAAAAAGACATGAGGCTAATTTTTATTTTTACATAGAGGTTGGCTCATGTGTGGAATGAGCTTCCTGAGGAAGTGATGGATGCTGGTACAATTACAGTTTAAAAGACATTTGGATCAATACATGAACAGGAAAAGCTAGGAGATCGATAAGCCAGGAGCAGGCAGGTGGGACTAGTTTAGTTTGGGATTACGGTCGGCATGGACTGGTTGGACCGAAGGGTCTGTGTCCATGCTGTATGACTCTACAATCGCTGCCTTAAGTTGGTTTTGCTTTGTCTTGGTTTGCCATTTCCCCCATCTTTTATTTTTAATACTTTTGGATGGCAATTGTTCAGAATCCTGCTCATCCCATCTACTTTAGGCACTGTTGTTTTGTTTTGTTTATCCTATTCTTTCTCCCTTTGAGCTTACACACAAACTATGTGTTTTATCGCTCCTTCCTTCTGGCTGTTCACAGACCTTACCCTTCTTTTCTTTCCAAGCAGGTGAGCGCTTTCAACTGCTCACTATTACATTTCTAACTTCTTTCCCCCAATTCTGATGAAAGGTCACGAACTAAAAATGTTACAAAAGCAAAATATTGCGATGGACCCTGTGGATTAAGAAACAGAGTTTATGTTCTAAGTCCATGGCTTCACCAGAATCGGACAGATCTGTCTCCATCTCTCATTTTCAGCTCTATCACTCCATAGATGTGGGCAGACCTACTGAGCATTTCCAGGATTTTCTGTTTTTATTCCAATCATGCTAGTTTTCTGGATAAGCCATATATTTAATTACGATCCAGCCTGTGACAATGTTACCTTGTACCATGAATTTTTCCTCATATTCAGTCTTCCCATCCACATGTCTGACAGCAGCATTTGGGTGCATGTGTGCGCTACAAATGGACGAAGTCTTGAATGAACAGCTAATTTGAGGCAGGTCGAGTTGCTCCAGTTTTTCAATTCATAAGTCAGCAACTTCATAGCCATAGTTTCATCTTGTCTGAAGGATTGATCCAGTAAATCAACTGCTAATTGACCAAATTCACTGAAACAAAAATAGCAATATGTTCATTAATCACTGGTTTAATGTCACCTCTCAAGTTCAATTCAGTGGGGGATACTGATCACTTGTTTAAACAAAAATGAGAGCCTGATGAAAATGATCACATGTACCTGCTGTTGGCAAATGTACAACGGCAGCTCTAATGAAGTAGAAAGCATACTAACAGACTGCTTATATCTGAGCCATTGCTAATTCCAAATTAAGCACATTATTTCAAGGAAATATAGTGGTTATTTTATTTTGATTAGATTAGATTACATTACAGTGTGGAAACAGGCCCTTCGGCCCAACAAGTCCACACCGACCCGCCGAAGCGTAACCCACCCAGACCCCTTACCTAACACGACTGGCAATTTAGCATGGCCAATTCACCTGACCTGCACATCTTTGGACTGTGGAAGGAAACCGGAGCACCCAAAGGAAACCCATGCAGACACAGGGAGAACGTGCAAACTCCACACAGTCAGTCACCTGAGGCGGGAATTGAACCCGGGTCTCTGGCGCTGTGAGGCAGCAGTGCTAACCACTGTGCCACCGTACCGCCCATAAAAGCGTGAAATTAGATTAGATTACTTACAGTGTGGAAACAGGCCCTTGGACCCAACAAGCCAACAACGACCCACCGAAGCACAACCCACCCAGACCCATTCACCTACATTTACCCCTGAGGCGGAAACTGAACCCGGATCTCTGGCGCTGTGAGGCAGCAGTGCTAACCACTGTGCCACCGTGCCGCCCATTATGGGCTGTATTAATGAAGCTACACTTTATGAAAAATTCTAGTTCAAGTATAGTCCTAGGCTACCTATAATAAAAGTATACCCATAATAAAAGTCAGAAAAGAAAGGGTGTCAAAAATGCTCAGGTTTACCTCATCTGAAAGTTGAACATTGCATTTCGAGGTTCATGCACACTACACGCTTTTCACGACTGCCCATATCCAATCCGGCACCAAATCTCATTCATCCACAATTTAACATCTTTGGCTTCAGAATCCCCCAAATTGAAATTTCTCAGCCACGAGTTCAAACTCTTTTGTAGCCTCTCCCTACTTTTATTTTTATTCTTCTCCATCCTTTCAAGAGTACTGCTTCCCTCTGACCACTTCTCAATACAAAATATCTTTTCACCCATAAATGGCCTCGATGCCTTCAGCAAGTCTAGGCCTTTGGAACTCCCTCCCTAAATATCAATGCCTTTATTGAGAACTGTTCTCAGAGAAGTATAGTCAGGTATCCTTCCCATGACCTTCTCTGTGAGTCTGTGGACAATATTTCCGTTCAGAGCACAAAGGATGTTACAAGACACAGTACTGGATACTGTGCACTGGAATAATGAAGTGCTCCACGATGTATGCTGCACCATCCATTTCCAGGAAAGAGGTTTCTCCCTCGGAATTTGTTTCTCTTTTTGAAACAGAAAAGCAACAAGGAATCAACTTTGGCTTTTCTCACAGCTAAGGCAACAATTGAAAAGCAACATTGGCAAAATGCTGGGATCAGGACCCCACTAAATTCCTTGTCTAGAGGTTAAAATGCAACATAGCCCAACAGAAATCCATGTTTCAAAAACTAAGATGTAAATTTGAATTGGTTTGCATATGGTAAACATGTACACAATTTTATTAATTTGAGGATGGATTGTTCTGAAAGAACAGCTTTATTTAGCACCAAACACAAAAGTACTTACATAACTATTCAATTCTACACACGAGCACTTTATGACGACTGACCTGGAAGACTGTTTGAGTTCTTCAGAAGTATCATCAACCACATCACTCTGTTTTGCCTCACAGGACATAGATCGATTTAGTTTGCATGCAACTAAAGCCTTTGCCATGGACTCTTCTCCATGCTGCCAGAAAAACATGGCCATTTTCTGCCGCTTCATTAATACAGCCCAGACGAGCAGCTCGTTGAAAGGATACGGAAAACGCTTAGTCTCTGGATCATCAATGTCCACAACCTCATCTTTGGTTCTCTTTTTCTTCCCCTGATCAACAGAGGATTCAGGCTGAAAAAGCAGAAAGTGTGTCAGCTACTCGGCTTATCACTGACTGGAAACCAATTAAGGAAATGGCAACTTGCTCTGTGATGCATGATCGCATTTGTATTAAATATACAACGTATGGGGCTGCTTCTCCCATACCCTGACTGTGCTGCAAAGTACAAAAAGCTTTCTTTAAGACACCAAAATCAACTTGAAACAACAATTAACACATTAATGTGAATTTCAAATTGTTGCTCCCATCCTTTAAAGCTCTGAATACACAGTGAGACAAACAGCTCAGGGGGTGCCTGATATTGTTTACAAAGCTGTGTGTTCGAAATCCAAGTAGGACAAACATACAAACCATCTGTTCATACCTTGGGTTTGTAAGGCTGTGCAGTTTTAATGAAGTGATTATGTCGAGTCTTCTCTTTTTTATCTGCTCGATTGGTCAGAGACTCTTGATGCTTACGCAATTGAGGTATACTACTTGATGAATGCCGTCCAGATCGCTAGATTGAAAATATAATAAAAAGGTTGTTAGGAGAATGCTACTGACAGGGTTTTGCTCATCAAACTTAAAAATCACCAACAAAATTGCTATCATTTATAATTAAGGCCTGGAACAACCTCTCATATTTCTTGTCTTGAGTCACAGAGTAAAATGGTTAAGAGCATCAATGAACCTTTTTGTTAAAATAACTTAACAACTGTGTGCTCATTGAAGGCACAGACTAAAGATCACCCAAACAAATTAAGTAGGAAAATATGAAACAAACCGAAACTAAAATTGCTGGAGAAACTTAGCAGGTCTCACAGCACCTGTGAAAAAAGAAGTTTATGTTTTGAGTCCAATTCTCTTCAGAATTCAAAATTTTTAGAATGCTGATGACAATTTCTGTTTTTTGTATATTTTAGATTTCCAGCATTTGCAGTTTTGTTTTATTGTAAGACAATACAGAAATGATTCCACCTCAACACCCAACTTGTTACTTAATCATAACTGCAGACGTCAGTTTATTGGCACTTAGTGAGGTATCCCAGAGGAGAACGTACCCTATTATTTCCATGGAGATTGTTGTAGATAATTCGGAAACGTTTCTTTGTGTATGTACATCGATAAGTTCCACCCATAAGGTATTCGATGACAAGGCCCACATCAATCAAAGTGATTTTATAATCTGAAGGGAGGTTCCCCTATGGAATAAAAGACATCAAAAATGGCATCAGTCAATAGCAACGATATCCTATTCCAGTAAAACTTGTAGACAGCTAAGGCCAATTTGTACTTTATGCAATTCTCAAGAGACTGGATTTTTTGATGGAAAAACAAGTTCAAAGTAACAAATCTGTTTCTTGACAATAGCCTAAACATTCCAAGAAACATTTGTTGAGAAAAATCATTCATGCAGTCAACTAGAGCAACAATTCAGAAAAAATGAAGGCTCTATCTTGCTATCAAATAAGGAAGTTCCTAGATGGTTTTTATTGATTTTAGGTGACCACTTGGCATTCTAAATCCAGTTTTCTGAAGTGTAGCTGCTATGCACAATCTTTTTATTCACTTGTACTTCACTAGCTGGCCAGCATTCATTGCCTATCCCTAGTCGCTCGAGAAGGTGGTAAGTGAGCTATCTTCATGAAATGCTGCAGTCCACCTGCTATAGGTTGGCACACAGTGTCATTAGCAAGGGAATTCCGGGTTTTTGACCCAGCGACAGTGAAGCAACAGCATTGTATTGCCGAGTGAGGACGGTGAATGGGCTTGGAGAGCAACTTAAAGGTGGTGGTATTCCCATACATCCACTGACCTTGTCCTTTTAGACGCAAGTAGTCATGGGATCTTTGATGAATTTCTGCAGTCATCTTACAGATGCATCAGTAGTGGAGGGAGTAGATACTTATGGATGTGGTGCCAAGTGATAAAAATGTGAACTTCCACTGGATTAAGACAGAGAGATGCTGCCATCTGCCTCTCGTTAACTAACTTAGTGGCAGTAGCTGATATCAAATATGTAAGCTTTTGTTCACTTTAAGATGCTCATTAAAGCCTTTATCAAGAGAGCCTCGTTAGCAATATTCTTCTTAGAATGTGTCATTAAGTCATTTTGGTTTTACTTGTTTTCACAAAGGATGTCATTTGCCTAGAAACGTGTCGATGACCTTAAGGAATAGATTGTTTGGCCGGTCGAGTCTGCTCCATCATACAGTGAGATTATGGCTGATGTGGCTGTGGTCTCAGACTCAGTTTGCTGGTCTGTTAAAAATTTAACCCTATAAAATCACCCTTCACTACCTTCAGGTAGAAGCAATTCAATGTTAGCAAAGAACAATTCACAAAAGATAGAGAAATAAAGTTTCTCTAAATATTCATGAAAATTGCATAATGCCTGCATTCAATTTTTTTTTACTTTCATCGATCAACAGCAAGAACTGAGAAGAAAATTTATAATTTGACACATTAAAAAGATCATTGATAAAAATCTGAGATTTTAAAAAATTCATGTTTATAAACAAACATAAATATTTGTCAGAGGTCAATCTGCAGCCATGTAGCTTGAAGGTAAAACAACAAAAAATTACCTGCTTAACATCTCGCACGAGATGAAGTAATGTTGGATTGGTTGGACCTTGCTTCTGCAATGAAATAACAAAATTGAAGTGGTCAAAGTATTTCAGAGCAGCAAAGGAGCAAAGAAATGGCAGGGAGAATACACATTAATGCCAGCAACCATTTCTGCAGAACCTCAAAATTCTTCACAGCTAATAATTTACTTTCAAAGTGCAGTGACTAGCATTTAAACTATGAGCATATCCTTAAAATGTTTGTGTTAGATAGTCCTAATCTTTATTATACCATAAGTACAGGTGAAGGGCTGTCATAAAATGGCAGTGAGCCAAGAGGTACCAGAGCAAGTTCCACCAGTTCCAGAGGTATAACATACCTAAACAGATCGATTAAAACTATCAAAATGTATAGGTGAAGGTCAAGGCTTAGCTAACAAAAAATGCACTTTATGTCAACCGATAATCTATACAATCCCGTTGATAAGGAGTCATTAATACAACCACCAGCATTTGTGATTCAAGAATCCAAAATATTTGCATAAAATTTGAAAACATATTATTGTCCAGATCTAATTTATGCACTCAAGATTAACACTGCTACATTTTGGGCTTCCTAGCACTTACCGTGTTGTACAGTTCTTCAAGCCTAGGGATTGTAAGGAACTTGTGCATGCTAACTCCATTCTCAATGAGAAGTTTCACAAATTCCACTCGGTCCATAACAAGTGCATCTAACATTGCCTGCTCCAGTGATCCCACCTGCAACATGCAATAAACTCAGTGATTAAAATCTGACCTACTGCTCAGCAACATTAAACATGAAAAAAAAATGAAATCAGAACTTGACAAATTATATTCAAACAGCTACCTCATTAACTTTATGATGACAGAAAAAAGTAATAATCCACTGATATTAGTCATCCCATTATTTGCTGCACTGAGCCCATCCTTAGAAGAACATGAATGCTTACATACCAGCCACTGCTGCCCGTAAACAAATGCATGGTTCTTAGCAATGTCCACTCTGTCCCAGGCAAGAGTCAAGATCAGCTGATCAAATGCAGATGAATTGGTACCTGAATTTTAAAAAGTTATAGCGTCAGTAAGGTACATGAACTGCCTATTTGGAACAGGCTGTGGAAACGACGTAGTATATTCATGTTGCATCTGTCATAGCCATTGCCAGAACTAATTGCCAGATTTGTCTTTCTAGTTACAGTTGCAAAATTTGGCTATATTCTGATTATTGATGAGTACATATTCAAGTAGGACAGACTGTTTAGACAAAAAAATATAAAATGCCGACTGCAGTTAATTCTACCAAAGTTCATGGGCAGCTTTGCCATAGAGCATGCAGAATAATAACCCTTGTAAGATCCATTTTTAGCTTTAATTCCCACCACAAATCAAATGGCCCACCAATTAGCTATCAATTAAGCAGCTTTTGGCTTCTCAAAGTTATTTTCTCTAATTTCTACACATGCACCTAACCTCCCTTATTCTGAAGTAGTGTTGGAAGTGTGTTGCTGGAAAAGCACAGCAGGTCAGGCAGCATCCAAGGAGCAGGTGAATCAACATTATGGGCATTAGCCCTTCATCAGGAATGAGGCTTGTGGGCCAGGGGTCTGAGAGATAAATAGGAGGTGGGGTGGGGGGGGGGGTGGGGTGGGGGTGGGGTTGGGCGGGGGGGGGGGGGGGGGGGGGAAGGTAGCTGGGAATGCGATAGGTAGATAAAGATGGGGGAAGAAGGTGATAGGCTGGAGAGGAGGGTGAAGCAGATAGATGAGAAAAGTAATGGACAGGTCAAGAGGGCGGTGCCGAGTTGGAGGCTTGGGACTGGGATAATGTAGCGGGGAGGGAAAATGAGGAAACTGGTGAAATTCACATTAATCCCATGTGGTTGCAAGGCAGAAGATGAGGCGCTCTTCCTCCATGCGTCGGTGGTAAGGGTTTGGCGATGGAGGATATCCAGGACCTGCATGTCCTTGGTGGAGTGGGAGGGGGAGTTGAAGTGTTCAGCCATGGGGCAGTGAGGTTGGTTGGTGTGGGTGTCCCAGAGACATTCTCTGAAACGATCCACAAGTTGGCATCCTTTTCTCCAACGTAGAGAAGACCACATCGGGTGCAATGGATACTGTAGATGGCATTTGTGAAGGTACAGGTAAATTTCCGTCAGATGTGGAAGAAGCCTTGGACGGAGGTGAGGGGGAGGTGTGAGTGCAGATTTTTGCAACCCTGTGGTGGTAGGGGAAGGTGTCAGGAATGCGTGTGGATCTGACAAGTGAGTCGAGGAGGGATTGGTCTGTCCGGAACACTGATAGAGATGGTGGGGTCTGTTTGTAGGTGGAGGAAATGGCGGAGGATGATGCGATGCGTACGGAGGTTGACGAGGTGGAAGGTGAGGACTGGGGGAATTCTGTCTTTGTTGGAGGGATGGGGTTCAAGGACAGAGGTGCAGGAAGTGGAGGAGATGCGCTGGAGGATATCGTCAACCATGTCAGAGGGGAAATTGCGATCTTTGAAGGAGGTGGCCCTCTGGGATTTTGTGGTGGAATTGGTCCTCCTGGGAGCAGATGTGGTGGAGGCGGAATTTGGGAATAAAGAATGGCATTTTTACAGGAGGCAGGGTGGGAGGAGGTGTAGTCCAAATAACTGTGGGAGTCTGTGGGTTTGTAGTAGATGTGTATTGTTAGTCGGTTGCAGGGGATGGAGTGGGAGAGGTCCAGGAAGGGAAGGGTGGTGTCTGAGCTGGTCCAGATAATTTGAGGTTGGGGTGAAAGGTGTTAGTGAAGTTGATGAACTGTTCAACCTCCTCATGGGAGCAAGAGATAGCACCGATGCAGTAATCAATATAGCCGAGAGAAAGATGGGTATTGGTGCTGGTGTAGCTCCGGAAGATGGACTGTTCCACGTACCTTACAAAGAGGCAGGCAAAGCTGGGACCCATGTGGGTGCCCATGGCCACCCCTTTGGTTTGGAGCAAGTGGGAGTTTTGGAAGGAGAAGTTGCTGAGGGTGAGGACTAGTTCTGCTAGGCGGATGAGGGTGTTGGTGGAAGGGTACTGCTTGTGATGGCACAAGAGGGAAAAACAGAGTGCTTGGAGGTCTTTGTTGTGATGGGTGGGTGTGTGCAGGGACTGGATGTCCATGGTGAAGGTGAGGCATGGGGGGGCTGGGGAAATGAAAGTCTTGGAGGAGGTGAAGGGTGAGAGTGGTGTCCCAAACGTAGTGGGGAGTCCCTGGACTAAAGGGGACAGGATGGTGGATGGTGTCAAGGTATGCAGTGATGAGTTCAGTGGGACAGGAGCAGGCTGAGACAATGGGTCGACTGAGGAAGTCAGGTTTGTGAATTATTCAGAGGAAGGGCAACTGGACCCAGAACGTTAGCTCTGATTTCCCTTTACAGATGCTGCCAGACCTGCTGAGCTTTTCGAGCAACTTCTGTTTTGTTTCTGATTTACAGCATCTGCAGTTCTGTTGGTTTTCATTCTGAAACTTGTTGTTTCTCTCATTTACATCATAAGGGCATAGGAACAGAAATTCAGCCATTCGGCCCATCGAGTCTGATCCACCATTCAATCATGGCTGATAGTGGGAAAATGGGGTTGAAAAACCTTTCTCCCTGTAACCTTTGATCCCCTTGGCAATCAAGAACTTATCTATCTCTGTTCTACATGTACTCAGTGACCAGGTCTTCACAGCCTTTTGTGGCAATGAATTCCACAGATTCATCACTCTCTGGCTGAAGACATTTCTCCTTATCTCCATTCTAAAAGGTCTTTCCTAAGTTTGTGCCACCGGGTCCTCATCTCTCCTGACCATGGAATCATCTTCCTAATGTCCACTCTGTCCAGGCCAATCAGTATCCTGCACGTTTTAATAAGATCCCTCCTCGTCCTTGTAAACTCTATTGAGTACAGACCTAGTGTTCTCAAACGTTCCTCATATGTTAAGCCTTTCATTCCTGGGATCATTCTCATGAACCTCGTCTGGACATCCTTCCTGAGATATGGAGCCCAAAACTGCATACAATTCTCTAAATGTGGGCTGACCAGGGCCTTATAAAGCCTCAGAGTTACATCCTTGCTTTTATATTCTAGGCCTTTCAATATGAACGATAACATTGCATTTGCCTTCCTACCTACTGACTCAACCTGCAAGTTTACCTTAAGAGAAACCTGGACTAGAACTCCGAAGTCATTTTGCACTTCAGACTTCTCAATTTTCTTGCCATTTAGAAAATATTCTATGCTGAAAATGTGTTGCTGGAAAAGCTGGGAACCCTCCAACCACAAGGGATAAACTCCGATTTCTCCAGTTTCCTCATTTTCCCCTCCCCCCACCTTGTCTCAGTCAAATCCCTCCAACTCAGCACCGCCTTCCTAACCTGCAATCTTCTTCCTGACCTCTCCGCCCCCACCCCACTCCAGCCTATCACTCTCACCTTGACCTCCCTCCACCTATCGCATTCCCAACGCCCCTCCCCCAAGTCCCTCCTCCCTACCTTTTATCTTAGCCTGCTTGGCACACCCTCCTCATTCCTGAAGAAGGGCTGATGCCCGAAATGTCGATTCTCCTGTTCCTTGGATGCTGCCTGACCTGCTGCGCTTTTCCAGCAACACATTTTCAGCTCTGATCTCCAGCATCTGCCGTCCTCACTTTCTCCTCGAAGAAAATATTCTATGCCTTTATTTGTCCTACCAAAGTGCATGACCTCACATCTTCCTATTTTGTATTTCATCTGCCATCTCTTTGCCCACTCTCCGAACTTGTCTAAATGTTTCTTCAGCCTCCCTGCCTTCTCAACGCTACCTGTCCTTCTACCCATCTTTGTATCATCTGCAACTTTAGCCAGAATGCTCTTAGTTCCTTCATCCAGATCTTTAATGTATAAAGTGAAAAGTTGTGGTCCGAACACTGACCATCACGAACACCAGTAGTCACCAGTAGCCATCCTGAGAAGGACTCTTTTATCCCCAATCTCTGCCAGACAGCCAATCTTCTATCCATACTAGCACCTTGCCTCTAACACTATGGGCCCTTAACCTTACTCAGCAGCCCACTGTGTGGCACCTTGTCAGAGGCCTTCTTGAAGTCCAGGTAGATAACATCCATAGGCTCTCCTTGGTCTAACCAGCTTATTACCTCCACAAAGAATTCTAACAGATTTGTTAGGGATGACCTCCCCTTGAGGAAACCATGCTGGCTTTACCCTATTTTACCAAGCACTTCCCAGTATTCAGAAATCACATCCTTCCCAATGGATTCCAAAATTTTACCCACGACCAAGGTTAGGCTAATCAGTTTGTAATTTTCTATCTTTTGCTTTACTCCCTCCTTAATTAGCAGGGTTACATTAATGATTTTCCAGTCCTCTGGGACATCCCTAACTCCAGCAAAACCTGAAAGATTACTACTAAAACCTCTACTTTCTCTTCAGCTATCTCCTTCAAAACTCTAGGGGTATAATCCATCTGGCCCAGGTGATTTATTCACTTTCAGACCTTTCAGTTTTCCTAGCACCTTCTCCTTGGTGATGACCACTGTACTCATCGCTGCCCTCTGAATATCTTGAATTTTTGGAATTTCACTCATGTCTTCCACCGTGAAGACTCACGCAAAGTACCTATTCAGTTCCTCAGCTATTTCTTTGTTCCCCATTGTTATTTCTCCAGCATAATTTTCCAATGGCCCAATGTCCACTTTTGTCTCTCTTTTCACCATTATATATCTATAATATAAATATAAAAAGAAACACTTGCAATCTTTCCTACTTTTAATAGCTAGCTTACCCTCATATTTAATCTTCTCTCTCCGTCTTTGTAAGCTTCCCAATCCTCTGGCTTCCCACTGTCCTTTGTCACACTGTAGGCTTTCTCTTTTGCTTTTATGCTGTTCCTGACTTCCCTGGTCAGCCATAGTTGCTTCATCGTCCGTGTACCATCCTTCTTTTCCCTCAGGATGAATCTCTGCTGTATTTCTCGAATTATTGCTAGAAACTTCTGTCATTGCTGTTCCACTGTCTTTCTTGCTAAACTCCTCTCCTGGTTAATTCTCTTCTGCTCCTCCTTCATGCCTCTGCAGTTGCCTTTATTCAACTGTAATACTGTTACATCTGATTTCACCTTCTTGCTCTCAAATTCTATTGTATTATGATCACTTTACCTTAAGCTCCCTTATCCAGTCTGCCTCACTCCACAAGACTAAATCCAGTATTTCCTATTCCTTAGTGAGCTCCACCACAAGCTGCTCCAAAAAACCATTTCACTAACATTCCACAAACTCCTTTCCTTGCAATCTATTACCAATCTGATTTTCCCAGTCCACCTGCTTATTGAAATCCCCCACGATCACTGTAACCTTGCCTTTCTTCCACACTTCTTCTAACTCAGTGTATCTTATGCCCCAAATCTTGACTACTATTTGGAGACCTGTACATAACTCCCATTATGAAAGCGCAATTTTAAAACTGTGGTGCTTAACACCACAACTTGGAAAGATTTGGGTTCCAGGGCTCATATCAAGCTTCAAAATCAGTACAGCTCTGCTTTCAGGTTGAACAGAAAAGTTCAACCTGCAAAGCACAGAAACTACTTTGACCTTTATTCATTAAGTAAAATTTAAGTTAATGAGAGATAAAAACAGACATATGATTCTGTTGCCACAGCAGATTTCTAAAATTGCAATCTATATGATACAAGTACATTTTATTTAAATGTACTATCCTACTATTTCACGAATCCCATTTCTTGCATCCTCATCATTACTTGATTTATTACACCTGAGAAAAAGGCCTGAGCTGATAGAAAGGAATTTAGTTCCACTGTGACATTGGTGAAAGATTACTCAGCATCAGCATTCTGATGGCATAGTGGTTAGCACTGCTGCCTCACAGCGCCAGGGACCTGGATTCGATTTCAGCCTTGGGCAACCGTGTGGAGTTTGCATGTTCTCCCCATATCTGAGATCGTTTCCTCCAGGTGCTCCGATTTCCTCCCACAGTCCAAAAGGGCAGTTGGAGTGGCCATACTGAGGAAAACATAATTGTCCTGAAGTGTCCAAGGATGTGGAGGTTAGGTCTGTCATCCACAGAAAAAAAAACATGTGGGTTTATAGGGATGGGTAGAGGTATGGTTGGGATGCTCTTTGGAGGGTTGGTGCTGACTCAGTGGACCAAATGGCCTCTTTATACACTGTAGGAATTCAGCATTTACAGAAATTCAAGCAGCAAACTGACCTTTCAGAATTTTAGAAGACCTTAATCTTGATTCTTAAATATCCTTTTGCGAGAATTATTTAACAAATAAACACATCTAGTCACCAACTTAATTGAGGTTGATATACTGGGCAAAAAAAATACTAGCCCAGTCAGCAAAGTGCACAACCCATGCGTGACTTTAAAAAAATGCTTCAGCTACATCTACCCAGAAAGATGCTGAAGCCCAGGATACTTACCCTTTAACAGTGCTGTCAGAATGGCCACATCTATGTCTTGGTGCTCCTCAGCTCCAATGTGATAAACAGTTATCTGAAATCATATGCAATATGATTAAAATTCATAAGAGAGAGTCTATCCTTTTCTCCTGGGTGTTTTCCTATATGAAAAATTCCATTTAAAAGCATTAAAAAGTTTACTGCAACTATTTGTGCAGACAAATGATTTTAATGAAGTTAAAAATCACACAACACCAGGTGATAGTCCAACAGGTTTAATTGGAAGCACTAGCTTTCGGGCTGCTGCTCCTTCATCAGGCGCTCCAAAAGCTAGTGTGCTTTCAATTAAACATGTTGGACCATAACCTGGTGTTGAGAGATTTTTAACTTTGTACACCCCAGTCCAACACGAGCATCTCCAAATCATAATTTTTATGAATGAATACATTTCTAAGTAACCATGTGATTGCAGTAAACCAGGAGAAAGTGAGGACGGCAGATGCTGGAGATCAGAGCTGAAAATGTGTTGCTGGAAAAGCGCAGGTCAGGCAGCATCCAAGGAGCAGGAGAATCAACATTTTGGGCATGAGCCCTTCTTCAGGTTCATACCCGAAACATCGATTCTCCTGTTCCTTGGATGCTGCCTGACCTGCTGCGCTTTTCCAGCAACACATTTTCAGCTCAATTGTGGTAAACCAGCCCCACTAACTGAGTGACACTGCAAGTACAGCAAACAAGAAAAGTTTTCCAAAGTAACCACACAAATAATTTCTTGACAATTTTCTGCAAGCATTGAACATAATTAGATTAGATCAAAGTTTTGCTTTGCTAGTACCTCAGACTTATCTCTAGTTGATTCAGCACCCATTCAAGAGGCTGGATGACATTCTATCTGTGCCTGTTCCTCCTGGAACTCATGGTAATGGGTTTCATGGGTTGAGAGATGCAGTTCAGGTTACAATTATCCACTACGTAAGAGCCATTTTGATTCCTTAAGATGCCTCTTCAACACACCATCCTCAATAATGCGAATATGATGACTTTCTTGAGGTGGTGTTGGATGAGGAGGAGATAGAAATTATGCTAACATCTTTCAGTGACGAGCTATCAAGTGAGAGGCTTGGTTTAGGAGTTATATTTACATTTCCAAGTCAAATTCCACACCTCATTTCTGACATTACAATAGTAACTACACATTAGAATGGTTGCAAAACACTTCAGATTGTCCCAAGTGGTGAAAAATGCTATACAAATGCACAGACTTTCTTACCCTTCACTACATTTTTAAAAACAAAGCCTAGTTTTTCTCCCATTTCACAGAATACACACTTTGACATTAGCCCTAAACCAATACATGCCTCTGAACTCTGTTCAGCTGTGATCCACTAAGTTGCATGGAATGACCAATGATGATACAAGATGCACAACAAATCCAGGGAATGACAGACCAGGTGTAAAAGAGCTGATCAGGAGCAGATCAAGTTCAACAAAGTCATTTGATTTGACAGACAGCAAGTGTGAACATGGATTCATTTAAATGGCACTGCCCTAGAGGTAAAACAGAGCAGATCAGAAAGCTTTGAGCTCAATCATGAAAATCACTGATTAAATATTCACATGATTTGGAGATGGCAGTGTTGGACTGGGGTGTACAAAGTTAAAAATCACACACCACCAGGTTATAGTCCACCTGATGAAGGAGCAGTGCTCCAAAAGCTAGTGCTTCCAAATAAACCTGTTGGGCTATAACCTGGCAGCGTGTGATTTTTTTAAACTAAATATTCACAGGCAGTGGAAGGAAACAGTTACATAAAATGATGGGATGCATTGTTAGGTCTGTGCTTAACCATCCAAAAGAAGGTTTTGCTGAAGAAACGGAACAGCCAAGGGGACGTTGCACCTGGAGGAGAGAGCTCTGTTTTGCTCTCCATAAGAGGAAGTCACAAAGAGACTTGGTCCTGAGTTTAAAAGATTACAGATGCTAGAACTTAGCTGCTTGCAGGTGGAGGATGGAGTACAATATTTAAGCAGTGGGACAATTTGAAATTAAGGCTGACAGAAAGAGGGAAACCAAGAACTTCCATAAAAACAAAATAAGTACGAGTCAATAGAACAGACAATTGGTGATTACAAAAGAACAAAAAAACTGTGCTAAGTTTTAAAGGAAGAAAGGTTATAAAAGGCTGTTCATTTTACAATCTGGGAGTCATTAAGGATAGTTTGGTTAAATGCCCTTCTTGCTTTGTTATAACATATTGTGCAGCTACATTGTAAGCTACCCTGAGCACCCTAGCTTCGCCATCAACATCTGATACGTTTTTAAATGTGAGGTGAAATATTCAAATTGTGCATTGAGAGAGAATTGACAAACTTCATCTAAAGATAATTCGAATACAGGCATAGTGCGTTCAATTAGTATGGATTGGATTCAAACACGAATCTGAGAAATACAGCGAGGAATACACTGCACCATCCAGGCCACCACAGTAATTTGTGACAAAACTTACAAGTTCCCTCGCCTTCATACATTCCATCAGAGTCTGGAATAGATGATGGGCCTCACTTTGGCTGAAGTTGAAAGTTTTTTTGATTGTTGTGAGAATTTCCAATTCCAAACCATCTGGAAGTATTCTAAGGAGAACAAACAAATTCCATTAAACACTGAAATCAATGAACCATACCGAACAGGTGAGTTGTTCACCTAACAAAAATACTCCAGATCAATACTTCAAAAAACCATCGTGTGTGTGTGCGCGCGCGCATGTAAGTAAGTAAGTGGGGGGTGTGGTATATAGTTCCAATTGGTTACATACCATTTGTGTTAATCACTGTCAGCTGTATTTAGATCAATTGATGAGAATAATTCACCCATCTTTAGCATTTTTATAAAATCCTCTATTACTTCCCTTTGTTTACTGGCAATATTAATTTGAGCATTTAGATATTACCTCACTGTAGCCAAGGGGGTTACTAGATGGGATGAGAGTAGTCTTTAAGAAAATGATGAGTTGTACTAGCATGAAGAAAGTTTTAAATCTGGAAAACCGGAGCAGGAATGGGCCATTTAGGCCATTCAGCTGTTCTGCCATTCAATATGATCCCGTTTCAAGGCATACTCCCACTCTCCCCTCATATCCTTAACATGTTTAGTGTCTAAAAATCTTTTTTTTCCCCCTCGAATACATTGTGACATTTCAAGTGCTCACCCATGTACTTTTTAAAGATTGTAAAGTTCCCCACCTCAACTCCCCTCCCCGGCAGTGCATTCCAGATCTTATCACTCAGAGTGTGGTGTGGGTGTGGAATGCACTGCCTGAGAGGGGAGTTGAGGTGGGGAACTTCACAATCTTTAGAAAGTACATGAGTGAGCACTTGAAATGTCATACCACTCAAGGCTGTGATCCAAGTGCTGGGAAGTAGGATTAGTGTTGAGACACACTTGATGGAGCTCTTCTGTGCTGCGTGACTTGGTTGCCATAGCCTTGCATGAAGGAGAATTCTACATGCTCATCATTCTAAGGAAGGAACTTCCTCTTTATTTTGAAAGAGTTATAATTTCATTCAAAACGATATTGGATGAGGGAGTATTGGATGAGTAAGTAGAGGAGTAGGATCACAGTTAAGTGGCTCACGTACAGAAAAAATGCATACTTCAGAACAATAGCCTTTGTGTTTTAACTTTTCATGAAGTACTAAATTTCAAATGTTCAGTTTCACAAACCTTTATCAGTGGAGCTGAGGGGAACAGAATGGAGAGCAGCTTGGGAAGGTAAGGGTTTCTGATTCTGAGGGGGAAACTGAAAAATGACGTCAAAGGAGGACTGTGATTTGATTGGTTAGTAGGGAGTCTGCTGAATTTGAATGTGTTGAATTGATGAGTGCCATGCTTCTAGAAATTCTCTGTCCTCTGTTTAGCTTGACCTATAATTGTTGTGTTGTCCCAGTCAAATTTGTGGTCCTTGTCATCTGTGTGTATGGCAACTAGGCTAACCAAACTCTGGATCAGATACTTGAATGATACTTTTTTAATTATTAAGAGAACAGAAATCAAGAACACACTGGATTATCAACACCATGTTGACAGGGATCAGATTTACAAGAGGAGGAAGCCAACAATCAACTCTCATTCCTTGTGATGTGACGTAGCAAGAACACAAAACAGTGAATGCACCACAAAAGTGTACAGGAAAGCCACACATGGACCAGATCCTAAACTAAAATTAGGATGAGTAAAATTAGGGCGCACGGGATTGGGGGCAAAGTACTAGATTGGATAGGGAATTGGTTGGCTAATAGGAAACAAAGGGTAGTGATTAACGGCTCCATTTCGAAATGGCAGGCAGTGACCAGTGGGGTACCGCAGGGATCCGTGCTGGGACCGCAGCTTTTTACAATATATGTAAATGATATAGAAGATGGTATCAGCAATAACATTAGCAAATTTGCTGATGACACAAAGCTAGGTGGTAGGGTGAAATGTGATGAGGATGTTAGGGGATTACAGGGTGACCTGGACAAGTTAGGTGAGTGGGCAGATGCATGGCAGATGCAGTTTAATGTGGATAAATGTCTGGTTATCCACTTTGGTGGCAAGAACAGGAAGGCAGATTACTACCTCAATGGTATCAAATTAGGTAAAGGGGCTGTTCAGAGAGATCTGGGTGTTCTTGTACACCAGTCAATGAAGGCAAGCATGCAGGTACAGCAGGTCGTGAAGAAGGCTAATAGCATGCTGGCCTTCATAACAAGAGGGATTGAGTATAGAAGCAAAGAGGTGCTTCTGCAGCTGTACAGGGCCCTGGTGAGACCACACCTGGAGTACTGTGTACAGTTCTGGTCTCCAAATTTGAGGAAAGACATTCTGGCTATTGAGGGAGTGCAGCGTAGGTTCACGAGGTCAATTCCTGGAATGGCAGGATTGCCTTACACGGAAAGACTGAAGCGACTGGGCTTGTATACCCTTGAGTTTAGAAGACTGAGAGGGGATCTGATTGAAACATATAGGCTTATGAAAGGATTGGACACTCTGGCAGGAGGGAACATATTTCCGTTGATGGGGGAGTGCCGAACCAGAGGACACAACTTAAAAATACGGGGTAGACCATTTAGGACAGAGATGAGGAGAAACTACTTCACACAGAGAGTGGTGGCTGTGTGGAATGCTCTGCCCCAGAGGGCAGTGGAGGCCCAGTCTCTGGATTCTTTTAAGAAAGAATTGGATAGAGCTCTTAAAGATAGTGGAGTCAAGGGGTATGGAGATAAGGCTGGAACAGGATACTAATTAGGAATGATCAGCCATGATCATATTGAATGGCGGTGCAGGCTCGAAGGGCAGAATGGCCTACTCCTGCATCTATTGTCTATTGTCTATTACAATAGTAACCACCCAAACACACACAACAGAAGCTGCATTAGAATCCTGTTCAAAAGGGCTATAACACACTGCAGCACTCCCAACCTGCAAAGTGAAGATGATGATCTCTAAAGAATGGATATCCCTGCAACTTCTTCCACAGATGCCTAAGCGACAAACAACAGGACAAGGACGTGCCATGATCCAACATGCAAGCTTATATTTTTTTTAAAAGTCTCAGAACTAACAGCCAGGACTTCCCCCACCATTGGGATTCATGACAGCCCATAAAATGACAGCCACGCTCAGACAACACCTCACCAGGACAAGAGACCCTATATCCATCATGGCCATGACTAATGTAATTTACAAGATTCCATGCAAAGACTGCACAAAACACTATATAGTACAAACAAGCAGACAATAGCAATTCATACCCATGAACACCAACTAGCCACTAAACAACCAGCTGTCCCTAGTAGCCATACAGACAGATGACAAGGACCACAAATTTGACTGGGACAACACAGAGGACAAGCTAAACAGAGGACAGCCAGGGAATTTCTAGAAGCATGGCACTCATCCATGCACTCCATCAATAAGCACACAGACCGAGACCCAATATACCTGCCATTACAACCATGTAACTGGCAACCAGAAGCAGCAGGAATGCAACCAAATAAATTCCAGAAAAGACAGTACAGCAGCGCTTCACAGGAGACTCCAAAGCACTGAAGATGTCGCAGAGACATAATTGGTTGCAACTTGCGTTTAGACTGAGGTAATATGCAGAGATATTAAAACAATTTCTTTTAAATTTCAAAGCTTAATTTAAATAAAGATGAGGGTCAATTGATGTGTTGTTCCTATATGATGTGGGTGCTGGTGGACTCCATTATCATTCCAGGTGACCACGTCTGTAGTAAATGTTAGTTGCTCAAGGAATTCCAGCTCAGAGTCAATGAGCTGGAGTCTGAGCTTCAAACATTGCGACTCATCAGCAAGGGGGAAGAGTTACCTGGACACTGTGCTTCAGGAGACAGTCACACCCCTTAGACTAACTAACTCTAATTCAGCCAGTGGTCAAGGACAGGAGGGTGTGGTTGTGGGTGAGGTAGGTCAAGATATCTAGGAGCTAGTGTTACAGGAGCCTCAGCCCTTGTCCAACAAGTTCAAGAACCTTGCTCACTATGTGGAATGTGGATGAGCTTACTGACCTCATGTCCCTCGAGGAGACTGAATAGTTCGTCAACTTTACAAACACCTTTCAGTTCGCCTGGACTATTTGGATACCTCCCTCCCCTTCCAGGATCTTTCCATCTCCATTTCCGGCGACCAACTCAACATGGACATCTACTTCAAATCCGACTCCCACAGCTACCTGGACTGTATCGCCATCCACCGCACCTTCCTGTAAAAACACTATTCCTTAGTCCCAATTCCTCCACCTCTGCCATAACTGCTCCCAGGAGGACCAATTCCACTCTAGAACATACCATCTGGTCTCTTACTTCAAGGACCACAATTTCCTCTCCCACATGGTCAACAATGCCCTCCAGCATATCTCTTCAACTTCCCACACCTCTGCCCTTGAACCCCACTCCTCCACCTGCAACAAGGATAGAGCCCCCTTGGTCCTCACCTTCCACTCCACCAATCTCTGGATACAAAGCATCATTCTCTGCCATTTCAGCCACCTACAGTCAGACCCCACCACCAGAGATATATTTCCTTGCCCACCCTTCAGCATTCTGCAGAGACCATTCCCTCCACGACTCCCTCAATAGATCCACACACCTCACTAACCCACCCTCCCCTCCTGGCACCTTCCTCTGCCACCGCAGGAAGTGCAAAACCTGTGCCCACACCTCCCCCCCTCACCTCCATCCAAGGCCCCAAAGGATCCTTCCACAGACAGCACAAATTTTCCTCCACCCCCAAACACCTCATCTACTGTGTCAGTTGCTCTTGATGTGGTCTCCTCTACATTGGGGAGACAGGACGCTAACTCTCAGAACGTTTCAGGGAACATCCCTGGGACACGTGCACCAAACAACCCCACCGCCCTGTGGCCGAACCTTCGACCCCACCCCACAACTTCCAGTCTGCCAAGGACATGGAAGTCCTGAGCATCCCCCACCACCAAATCCTAGCCACCCAATGTCTGAAGAAAAAAAAACACTTCATCTTAGGCCTTGGGACCCTCCAACCTCGTGGAATCAATGTCAATTTCACCAGTTTCCTCATCACTCTTCCTTCCACCTTATCCCAGATACAACCCTCCAACTCGACACTGCCCTCTTGAACTGTCCTATCTTCCTTCCAACCTATCACTCTCCCACCTTCATCTACCTATCGAGTTCCTAGCTACCTTCCCCCCAGCTTCACCCTCTTCCTTTGTATCTCTCAGCACCCCTGGGGTCCCCACCCACATTCCTGATGAGGGGCTTATACCCGAAACGTTGACTCTCCTGCTCCTTGGATGCTGCCTCATCTGATGTGCTTTTCCAGCACCACACTTGGACTCTGAACAGATTGAAGGGATATGGAGCGAAGGCAGGAAAATGGGGGTGAGGAGCATATCAGCCTTGATCAAATGATGGAGCTGACTTAATGGGCCAAATGGCCTCATTCTGCTCTTATATCTATGAACAATAATACATATATGGGGAAAGAAAAAAAGAGTTCTGATAAGTCATTAATCTGAAAAGTCAATTGTTGACCCTTCCATATATACTGCCTGAATTGCTGAGTATTTCCAACAGTTCCTGCTTTATTTCAGATTCAGACAACTTAAATAAGCAGATTGGTTCAACATTAATTAACATACAAGTACACCACATTCATTTCTCCATACTATCAAATGCTATGCTCATGCATAGATTAAAAGTCAGTTTCTTACCCTCCCTCCTCAGTCTGTTTATGCATGTAGGCCAGAAGATCTGCAGCCCGACCTGTTCCTTCACACACCACAACAGGAACTGGGGGGTTCTCCAGAAGATATTCCAACACAGTGGGGATTACATTAGGGCCACCTTCAAATATCAAAGCAACAACTGGTACACCTTGGCCAATTCCTGCAAAAAGGCAACAACATTAACAAAGAAATTTTATTTTTACTCATGCTTAGGAGGACAGGAGAATAAAAGTACTTTTGTAAGCAGATACTAATTCATATGAATGGCAAACCAGAGTAAAAATGTGATGATCTGACACGATCAGAGACAAGTACAAAGTATATCTAAAGAAATCAGTTTGCATCCAGGATCCTCTTGAAAAAGTCATTACCAGCTGCACGCTGCTGAGCAAGAAGCAAATATATAAGGCACCAGATCAATACCATTATGATACTGAAAATGTTGTGTGGGCTGGAGTTGAAGATCAAATAATAGTATTCATCATCCCAAAAGACACCGCTCAATGCAGCTGTAAGAAAAAATTCTAAAATTGAGCTTCTTGTTTAAATACCATAACTTTTAAACTGTCTCCGAGACATATAGTCAGAGATGTACAGCATGGAAACAGACCCTTCGGTCCAACTTGTCCAAGCTAACCAGATATCCCAACTCAATCTAGTCCCACCTGCCAGCACCCAGCCCATATCCCTCCAAACCCTTCCGATTCATAAAAGCATCCAGATGCCTTTTAAATGTTGCAATTGTACCAGCCTCCACCACTTCCTCTGGCAGCTCATTCCACACCCATACCACCATCTGTGTGAAAACGATGCCCCTAAGGTCTCTTTTATATCTTTCCCCTCTCACCCTAAAACTGTGCCCTCAGGAATCTCCCACCCCAGGGAAAAGACTTTGCCTATTTATCCTATCCATACCCCACATGAATTTATAAACGTCTAAACGGTCACCCCTCAGCCTCCGAGGCTCCAGGGAAAACAGCCCCAGCCTATTCAACCTCTCCCTATAGCTCAAATCCTCCAACCCTGGCAACATCCTTGTAAATCTTTTCTGAACCCTCTCCAGTTTCACAACATCCTTCTGATAGGAAGGAAACCAGAATTGCACACAATATTCCAACAGTGGTCTAACCAATGTCCTGTACAGCCGCAACATGACCTCCCAACTCCTGTACTCAATACTCTGACCAATAAAGGAAAGCATACCAAACATCTTGTTCACTAGCCTATCGACCTGCAACTCTACTTTCAAAGAGCCATGAACCTGCACTCCAAGGTCTCTTTGTTCAGCAACACTCTCTAGGACCTTACCATTAAGTGTATCAGTCCTGCTAAGATTTGCTTTCCCAAAATGCATTTATCTCAATTAAACTCCATCTTCCTATTCCTCGGCCCACTGGCCCATCTGATCAAGATCCTGTTGTAATCTGAAATAACCTTCTTCACTGTCCACTACACCTCCAATTTTGGTGTCATCTGCAAACTTACTAACTATACCTCTTATGCTCGCATCTAAATCATTTATATAAATGACAAAATGTAATGGAATGAGCACCGATCCTTGTGGCACTCCACTGGTCACAGGCCTCCAGTCTGAAAAACAACCCTCCACCACTACCTTTGAGCCACTTCTGTATCCAAATGGCTAGTTCTCCCTGTACTCCATGACATCTAACCTTGCTAACCAGTCTCCAATTGAGAACCTTGTCAAATATTTGACTGAAGTCCATATATATCAAGACCACTGCTCTGCCCTCATCAATCCTCTTTGTTACTTCTTCAAAAAACTCAATCAAGTTTGTGAGACATGATTTCCCACACATAAATCCAAGTTGACTATCCCAAATCATGATCAAATGAACACTGAAGTGGTTTGCTCAAATGAGTTACCCACACAAAAATACAGATAAAGTTCCCATATGGCTGCTTTCTCATTAGAGAAACTAAGTCAACTGGTGGCGATTTAATTGGAGGGTAACCATTCCTCAGCTGAGGGGAGATGTTGAGAAGGAGAATCCTTCATAGTAACCTCAGTTAGTGTTGGAATTGTACTCATGCTTTTGCCATTGCCCTGTATCACAAACTGGCTACATAGCCAAGAGAATTAACTGGTACCCATAAACTGTACAATTATAGACTCTTTCCTAATTTCATATTCTAATTGGGTAACTCAAATGACAAGTGAACAAGCCTCCAAACTATTAATCTATATCTACAAATTATTTGCCATTCCTTGGTCTAGGAATGTCTGAACTCACTTGCATGAATCTTCTGAAGACTGATGTGTTTTTCCAGCTCCCGCCGAAGCCTTACTTCAGCGCCATACTTCCCAACTGTTCCATCATCAACCAAAATAAAATGGGAATGCAAACTGTTTAGAACATTCAGCTTACTCAAAGGGTTCAGTAATGTCTGGTATGGGGCGATAACCTGCAAATTAAGAGAAATATCAAGTTACATGAAAATTTTTTTTTAAAGAAAGGGACTTAAAATTCAACAATGCTGAACTTCAATTGAAATGTCATGGTCTCACATCTCTTCCAATAAGATCATTCCTATTTTCAATCACACCCCAAGGGGAAATTCCAATTGTGCAAATCTTCCGAGATGAACGTGAAATGTGCTCTTTCAGTGCATCACCAACATGCTTCACAACACCTAGAAGGAAACAATATTTAAATAATAGCAGATGGAAAAGTTCAAATTGCTCTTGCTCAATGAGCAGACCAAAAATTAAGTGGACTCATATTATGCATATACTCCTATCAATATTGGAAACCATGGCCCATTTTAATGTTTTCCAATCAGTAGCAAACATAGCTTTAGATGATCAACATCAATGGAGCATGACTTATTTAAAATAACTACTAAAAATGCTTTTAGTGAATTTACAGGTACAGATGGATTATGCAGGTCTAACTCTTCACTCACCCTTTTATTTACATGCAAAAATCAGTTAAGGTACCAGGCAAGTTGAGGAATTTGACAGAACATCATTGCTGGCCAATGGCTTGGTTAGGATTCAATCACCCTGTCAATTGTTCAGCATTTCTTTTTGAAATACCTGCATTCACTCCTCCAGTTAGAATCCAGGCTCCTGTGGTCACAGCTGCTTTGATTAAGCCTTTTCCAACAACCTGCTTAATGCGTGGATGAAGTTCAAAGTTTTGCATTCCTCCATGTACGGAGATGACAAGTTTAGGTAATTCCATTTGCCATTCTTTCAGCATTAGTCTTAAAACAGCTTCAGGCTTTGTGTCATAGGACAGTCGTGCATACTATGCCATTTCAATAAAAAGATATGGATATTGGTCAGTTGCACACAATGCCCAAATGGAAAAAAAACTTTTTGTTCATTATCACAAATTTAACTTCAATCTTGATTACAATAGGATTCACAAAATACATTAGTCAACTCCTCACTTGGCCAATACTGGATTAGTGGTGCTGGAAGAGCACAGCAGTTCAGGCAGCATCCAACGAGCAGCCTGAACTGCTGTGCTCTTTCAGCACCACTAATCCAGTATTTGCTTTCCAGCATCTGCAGTCATTTTGTTACCTCATTGATTTTTTCCTCACTTGGCCAACTCTAAATTAATTGTCAGTGACTGCATTTCAAAGTAACTCATTGTACATGAAGCCCTTTGAGAAATCAGAATCACACTCGCTCTTCCAGGCTGCCAAAGACAACTATCTACATGAATGGAGTTCAACTACAACAGAAGTGAACAAGATTAAGCGAGCTGCTGTGGGCTACTATCAGGTATCTCCAAGCAGCTGATTCAAACTTATACTTATGAAGGCCTCCAAAGTAACCATTCTCAAACCCTTCCTCAGGGTTGAATGTGCAGAAGAACATAATATTATGTTTGACTTTCAAAACAGAATTTCAGGCTCTTGCAACATTAGGTATACCTTTTATTACATAACAGAAAACATGCAAACCTACAATCAAAAGGAGATCAGAAACGTGGAGCTCTGCAGTGAGTAAGTCACTTCCTGACTCCTCAAAGCCTGTCCACCATCTGGAAGGCACTCGTTAGGAATTTGACAGAATGCAATCCATTTGCTCAGATGAGTGCAGCTCCAACAATGACACCATTCAGGACAAAGCAGCCCACTGATGGACACTTAATCTACTAGCTTCAACAATCACTCCTGTCACCATCAGCAGTCAGGAGTAACAGTGTGTGTCATCTACAATAACTCACCCAGGGGTCCTCTGATAGAACCTACAAACTCACAACCTCTACCACCCAGGAGGACAAGGGCAGCCAATGCATGGACTGTGGTTCAAGAAGGCATGTCGATACCAACATCTTAGCTGCCCCAATCTGTGATGCCCACATCTCATGAACAAATAAGTACCATATATACTCCTGTATAGGTCAAATTTTGAAGGTGGCTGTTTAAAGATGAAATTAGGGGGTCAACTAATACATGGACACAAGTTTTGAGGGGCTGAAATTAATGCTGCAGTTCAAAATATTATATTATTAGCAAAAGTTGATTTGATCGCACAAGTAATTTCAGGTGAAGAAGAAAAACACAATGAATTTAATCGGATAAAAGCAAGAATCCAATCTGAAAATTTAACATGTCAATGATTCATTGAAATCCTGCAAAATCACACTGTTCAACACCTTCATGGCCTGGTATAATGGCAGATTGAAAATTAAACATTCAATTCGGAATATGTAAGCGTCTTGAATTTTCCCGCCAAATTCTTCCATTCCCCCCCTCCATTTACTCTCCTTTGTTATGAACCTCAACAACATTATCAAACTTGTAAAAGAATTAATGATATATTGGTGTGTAGCGAATATATCTCACTTTCATTCAGACATGATGGCACAATTAAAATGATTAACATTTTAGCAATATTAACTTTTGCATGTATAGTGAACAAAG
This sequence comes from Chiloscyllium punctatum, assembly GCF_047496795.1. NCBI lineage: Eukaryota > Metazoa > Chordata > Chondrichthyes > Orectolobiformes > Hemiscylliidae > Chiloscyllium > Chiloscyllium punctatum. The sequence goes on from NC_092786.1 coordinate 61,727,740, forward strand.
TGAGCTAAGTACCGATAGAGTTAGTATCGGTCTGAATGCATGAATGAATCAAAGTGTGCAGTGGTAAACCAAGTGCAGTAAGTAGTCATGAATGAATGAATAGAGATGCAATATAGTAAACAAAGAGCAATGAACAGACTTACCTGAATGAATGAATAAATGCAATTTAATGGGATATAGTAGGGTCAACTTTTATACGAGGTTATATGGAAAATACAAGCAGTTTTGGTCAAAATAAGGGGTGGACCTGAGATCAACCTATACACAAGTATATACAGTAAGAAAAGTTACTTCTGTTGAAAACCAAAGTCTGTGCATGTTCTGCATTTTCTTACAAATTCGTGATTCAAGTATGTTGCTGCCTCTTCAAAGGTGAAGAATTTCACTAAATTTATCAACAAACATAATTCACAAAAACATGCTACCCTCAGAAATTTTTATTACAAGTGAGCTTGACCAAACAGAAAATGAAACATGACAATAGAGTATTCATTAGTCACTGTAGGTTAGTTTTATTGAATACGAATATTTGACAGATGAGAATCAACTTCCTTCATTTGGAAAATTTAACTTGTCATATGACTTTTCCTTCTAAAAGGGCTTTAAAAGTTTGTCATTCCCACAGCTGGACAACTGAAATTAGGCAGCACCTCATACTCAAGGTAACATTTTGACTGCAGATACCAGAACAAGTACCTCACTAAATTGACACAAAATCAACTATGGGTGTGCAGAATCACTTGACTAACTTAATACATCTATAAAGAAACAGAACTCAAATTCTACAAACCTTAGCCCTGTAAGAATGCGACCCTCCCTGAAAGTTAATAACTCCATAAGCATCTGTCGGACTCTCATTAGTATGTTTTTCCACTGACCATTCCTCTTTCTCCAAGTTTTCAGTCTCACCCAATTTTACATCGGAATACTTCATTGCCAGGCTTGCAGTGAAGCCAAGATGCTGCCGGACGAGGCGTCCACAACAACACCTGTCAGAATGCAGATGATCATGAATTAAGGCTTTGTAAGTGCAACATGTCATGACCTACTCCAAGTAAAAAAGCTTTTGGAAAAGGTATCTTGCAAACTCTAAAATTACCTTTCATAAAAATACCTCAACTTAAATAAAATCTACAATTTTCAGTCATTACCCATCTGTCAAGGTGATAGAATATGCATCATTTAAATACAGACGTTCTAAGCATGGAGAAAAACAAACTTTAGTGGGCAGATTGGAGGAGATGATACAATCATAATTTATTAACTATAACACTTATCAAAATTCAGGCACTTAAGGGACCCTCATTCAATTAAAACTATAAGCAGTTTAAACCATGACTATACACCAACTTAGGGCACTGTCCACCACTTTCACCCTCTCCCCAGCTTCACTAATAATTTTTTTATATCTATGGAAGTAATTTTGTTGAAATTAAGAAAAGATCTTTCATTTTCATTCAAAGTAATTTAAGCACAACAGTATATTTTGGATATACGTTGAAGTGGAATCAGTCAGTGTCAAGTTAGACAGCAGGACAAACTGTGAGGATGAATACAGATAGAAGGGAAGTTGGATGGCAAATGCCATTCAATTCAATTCAATTCAATGTATATCTTGGGTCAACAACAGTGAAGAAAAGCATAATATTAATGGCTAGGTTTTGCTTTAACCTGAAAGAGATATGAGTGCATGCACACATACTTTTACACTGGTGGAAGACAAAGAAAAAAATTAAAATTAAATTCTAGAATAAGCAGTGGAGGCATTATTTAGGATATGACATGAGTGGGGCAAGATATTTGTGCACTGTCATATGACACTGTAGTCTTGGAAAAAGGTTAAAAACTTCACTTGGATCAAGTGCTTTAGTTACACAGATAGCTTCAAACAGTTGGGATCTCTTAAAATTGGAGCAGAGTAGGTTATGGATGGTTCCAAAAGATTTTCAAAATGAAGACTGATACAATTGCAGAATTATTTCCACTGGTTGAAAGAACACTAACAAGGGAGCATAGACTCTGGGTTTAAATCACTAAGAAATAAGTAAATAACATTATGTCTGATAAAACATCCAAAGGCATTAGAGAGCAAAATTTGCTCCAGATCCTCTTCAGGCAATATGAAGCCAAGCAACCAAAATTTGGTCAAAAAGATATATTTGACAGAGCTGGGGTGTGCGCAGGCGAAAGAGGTGGATTTAGGGAGGTCCAGTGCTCAGGGACGTAGCAGCAGAAGACATAACCACCAATGGCGAAGCTACTAAAAAAGGAACTGAATAAAAAAAAGGTCAGAATGGCAGCAGCACAGATTTGAGAGTTGTGGAGTTCGAGATGATTAGAAAGAAGGACAAGACCATAGACAGTATTGAAACAAGGATGAGAGTTTATAATTGATTTGTTGCTGAATTGGGAGCTGGCATATGTTAATGAGGCGAAAAATGCAAGTTATGACACAGTAAGCCGAACTCTGGATAAGCTGAAGTTCACAAAGGATACAAAGATGACCAGCCAGGAGTGCATTGGAATTATCAAGTTTAGATGTAGCAAAAGCTGAGAATTTTTCACCAAGGATTATTACAGCATGGAATGTCTTTAAAACGGAGATGGAGGTGATCATTTAAGGAAGTATTTGAAAAGGTAAACCTATAAAAAGGTGATGAAATCAGAGAAAAATGTGATTAGAATAGATAGCTTTAATTGCGGAGCTTAGCATCTATACAGAAGCAACAAGCTTTATGAACAATCTCCTGCATTATAATTTTTATTGATTCTATAATTGGTTTGAATGCAGTGTGTTTTTGGATACCCCAAGGTTATGAAAAGCACCACACACATGCAAGGGTTTTTTTCCCCTAATCAACAGTACCTTGCCAAGCAGCAAGCTTGATTTAGAATCTTGTTAATACATTATTCTGTTTGGCTGACTGCCAGAACTTCAAGGAACACACATGCCAAATGCTAAATTATGGCTGATCTGTTTGAAATGAATCATGTTAAACCGGTTTCTAAACCATCCATCTTCCAATTGTAAGGTGCCAGTGCTTACAGGTGTCAGATCATTTAATTTTAATGTCGGCGAACAGGGGTCACTTTGCCAAGTGTTGCATTAAAGAGAAGCTCCAAAATATACTTGTTTTTTTGCTATTGCAAGTACAAGCACAAAAGTGCACCTTTCTGAGGGAGTTGGCATCTTGTCCTTTTATCAGGTTGGAATTCTACACCCAATAGGATACTCCAGCGCCAAGCAGCAGCTACCCACACTGGACAAAGGCATAGTCCAGTAAATCAGCAACTTTTTAAATTCTAGAATTTACTGTCAATGAAAAATTGTGACAAGACATCAAAACAGTCACTGGCATCTAAGAAAAAAAAACTAGAGATTCAGATACTCAAAGCTTTTTAAGCTTTTGTTATGAATTTTGTCCTTACAAAGTACAACTGCACATTGAGATCTAAATACTGCGAGTGTGTTGTGCCAATGGTCAGATCAGTATCACCATCAATGACATTATTAGTTTAAAATGCTTTGTCCTTCACAGTACATGGGTACCCATGTGCCACATAGATCTAATGACAGAAGGTATTTCTCTGTCAAATTAGCTCCCACCATTCTAAATGCTTTATTTTTGTAATGACGTGGAGAAGCTGGTGTTGGACTGGGGTGTACAAAGTTAAAAATCACATAACACCAGGTTATAGTCCAACAGGTTTATTTGGAAGCACTAGCTTTTGGAGCGCTGCTCCTTCATCAGGTTGCAGAGCATAAGACACAGAATTTATAGCAAAAGATTACAGTGTCATGCAACTGAAATGATATATTGAACAAACCTAGATTGTTGTTAAGTCTTTCATCTTTTAGAATGGGTTGCAGGTTTCAGTTCATTAATATGTAAATCCCAGAACTTCTCATAAGGTTTTATAACAAAATGTGACATCTCAGCTCAGACAATACATTAAAGGTCTGAGGTTAGAGTCTGTCAGTAACCCAATCTTGAGTCAGACTGGTTCTACTTCCAAAGTAGAATTTACAAAATATTACACGGATTAACTGCCGTGAAGATTGTTTTGCGCAAAAATTGCACAGAAAGTACCTCCAAATACCATTGAGGAAATATAAATTCACCCCATAGACGTATGCATGCGAGAGTGAGTGAGTGTGTGCATGAGAGTGAGAGTTCACATGACAGAGTGTGTGTTTGCGTGTGGGAAAGCTTGGTAAAGCATGTGTAGGAGTGTGATGGAGTATAAGCCTGTGAGAGTGTGTCTGTCTGTGTGAGTATGTAAGAGAGTGTGTGTATATGTGCTTGTGTGAGAGTGAGAGGGGGAGGACAGAGACAGGACGGGAGGGGAGAGCGAGAGAGAAAGAAAGAAAGAAAGAGAGAGAGAAAGAAAGAGAGAGAGAAAGAAAGAGAGAGAGAAAGAAAGAGAGAAAGAGAGAAAGAACGAAAGAAAGAAAGAGAGAGAGAGGAAGGGCGGGGGGGGATGAGAGGGCGGGGGGGGATGAGAGGGCGGGGGGGGATGAGAGGGCGGGGGGGGATGAGAGGGCGGGGGGGGATGAGAGGGCGGGGGGGGATGAGAGGGCGGGGGGGGATGAGAGGGCGGGGGGGGATGAGAGGGCGGGGGGGGGATGAGAGGGCGGGGGGGGGATGAGAGGGCGGGGGGGGATGAGAGGGCGGGGGGGGATGAGAGGGCGGGGGGGGATGAGAGGGCGGGGGGGGATGAGAGGGCGGGGGGGGATGAGAGGGCGGGGGGGGATGAGAGGGCGGGGGGGGATGAGAGGGCGGGGGGGGATGAGAGGGCGGGGGGGGATGAGAGGGCGGGGGGGGATGAGAGGGCGGGGGGGGATGAGAGGGCGGGGGGGGATGAGAGGGCGGGGGGGGATGAGAGGGCGGGGGGGGGATGAGAGGGCGGGGGGGGATGAGAGGGCGGGGGGGGATGAGAGGGCGGGGGGGGATGAGAGGGCGGGGGGGGATGAGAGGGCGGGGGGGGATGAGAGGGCGGGGGGGGATGAGAGGGCGGGGGGGGATGAGAGGGCGGGGGGGGATGAGAGGGCGGGGGGGGATGAGAGGGCGGGGGGGGATGAGAGGGCGGGGGGGATGAGAGGGCGGGGGGGGGATGAGAGGGCGGGGGGGGGATGAGAGGGCGGGGGGGGAGATGAGAGGGCGGGGGGGGAGATGAGAGGGCGGGGGGGGATGAGAGGGCGGGGGGGATGAGAGGGCGGGGGGGAGATGAGAGGGCGGGGGGGGAGATGAGAGGGCGGGGGGGGAGATGAGAGGGCGGGGGGGGATGAGAGGGCGGGGGGGGATGAGAGGGCGGGGGGGGATGAGAGGGCGGGGGGGGATGAGAGGGCGGGGGGGGATGAGAGGGCGGGGGGGGATGAGAGGGCGGGGGGGGATGAGAGGGCGGGGGGGGATGAGAGGGCGGGGGGGGATGAGAGGGCGGGGGGGGATGAGAGGGCGGGGGGGGATGAGAGGGCGGGGGGGGATGAGAGGGCGGGGGGGGATGAGAGGGCGGGGGGGGATGAGAGGGCGGGGGGGGATGAGAGGGCGGGGGGGATGAGAGGGCGGGGGGGATGAGAGGGCGGGGGGGATGAGAGGGCGGGGATGTTATTCAACTATATGGGTTTTTCTGACAATCGGCAATGGATTCACTCATCATTAGACTTGAAACTCGAGATTTGTATCAAATTCAAATTCCACCATCCACCATTGTGGGATTCAAATCCAAGTCCCTAAAACATTACCTGGGTCTCTGGACTAACAATCCAGTGATAATATCACTGAATCGTTGCCTCTTGTATAGTATAAAAGACCAACTTTTCTATTTAAATAGACAAAAATGTTTAACACGGTATGATTAAAAACAAAAGCAAATTGCTGGAATTACAGATTTTCAGCATCTTTAGTATACTGCTATAGTTATTAGTTGAAAAATTGCATATTTGGCTAAAAATTGTAAAATGTTCAAGAAAAACAATTAAGTTGGAGAGTAGGAAATATGACTGAGACAAAAGTTTAGCTTATATAGGGTCCACAAATCTCAAACTACACTCGGATCTGAAAATGTTCCTCTCAGCATCCAGCTCTACCAGTGCTCCAGAGTAATAAAAAAATGTCTGCCACCCTAACCACAACGTGCCATTCAAAACTCACCTGACCAATTGCTGGCAAATCTGACATCCTGGTAAGCATCTAGAACCAAGAAAAAGTAACAAATCAACCTTATGAAAAACAAGACAAATACTTAGCTGCATATATGTCATGAAATTAGTTTTAACATCAAGAAAATGTCCTCACTATTAAAAACTGGAATGTAATCATATGACTGATAAGAAACTATTTGACCCATAAAAAGCTTCAAAGAGACAGGGATTTAGAGAGGGAACTGCAAAGACCAGGCCAGCAACTGATAGAGGGGTGAACAGAATGTAAGGTGCACAAGAGGTCAGAATTGATAGGGAGAAAACATCTGTTAGAGGTGACAGTTGACTGGAATTTAATGCTAAGTAGGAAATAGGCAGGATGAGCTCAATTTTGCAGAGGTAGGAGGAGGAGACTGGCTGGGAGAGTATTGGAATGGTCAAATCTGAAGTTAGGAGAAAGTGAAGACTGCAGATGCTGGAGATCAGAGCTTAAAAATGTGTTGCTGGAAAAGCGCAGCAGGTCAGGCAGCATCAAAGGAGCAGGAGAATCGACGTTTCGGGCATAAGCCCTTCTTCAGGAAAATCTGAAGTCAGCCAAATAATCAGCAGCCAATAAGCTTAGGCTGGCCAGTGATGGTGCTGTTTAGGTGATTCAATATGAGACAACAGTAATGGGGGAAAGGAAGCAAAATTGGCTTCGTTTTCCCTTTTGCAGGTCCTCTACTAGCTACTAGAGAGGAGTGAAACAAAGGAAAGGTAGCTCCTCTCAAATGGACAATGATGGAAAGGATTGTGGTGTACATGGTCAGCACTATCAAAATCTGCAGGCAAGCGAGGAAAGATGATGGTTTAACATTGTCACAGTGAATACTATATGACTCTGATAACATCTCCAAAATAATAAGTTTGTGATCACCAAAAAAAAAGCCCAGCTGAAGCTCCAGGACATCAATCCAAATCTTATGACTCCGGTAATTCAACACTGACAAGCTGCAGCATATAAAGAACACAAACATGACTAAATCGCTGCCAGCTATTGTGATGTTTATTACCTTCAGTTAGAGATTTTAGATTTGCCTTGGTCATTTTCAAAGGGAACAAACCAGTATTTAAACGGAATCTAATCTAAATTTTCATTGCTTTCAGTAAAACTTTTAACATCTCATCTCATTTCAGATTTATTCATTTTGATTGACCACTGCTTCCTATTCTAAAGTCCATTAATAAACCACAAATTTGGGCAGGGTGTTGTTTCTTTGTGTGCGCATGCACGTGTGTGCAAATGCAAATAAAATTCTCAGGATGCCTGCCATTATCCACCTGCTCCCAGGTTTTAGTATTATGCTAGTGGAACTGCCTTGGACATAGCACTATACAATCAACTATGTAAAATTGCTATCATAATACAGCTAAAATTATCTTACAAAGGAATCTAGCAACTAGAAATTATTTTTGAAAACTAAAATAACTAAGCCAAGTTTGCAAAGTAGATATATCAACAAGGAAAATTATTGAAAACTAAGCAAGGTTTTGGTCCCAGCTGATTCTATCACTGGACAAGTCAGATCCCAGAATTGGTTTGATAGATTATATTTTTTTTACAAAAAAAATGAAAGTTTTTCCCACCTAAGCACACAAGGGTGCAGATTTAGTTTTAATATTGAAACAGAAGTTTGCCACACAAAATAAATAAAAATAAACTAAATCAACCTACCTACACGTAGCAGTTCAAACATTTCAAAATATACAGCAAATAACAATCATCTAATCGTCAACATCACCTTACTTCCTGATCTGCAAAGTTCACAGGCTAAACTCTTTCACTGAAGTAATATATTTTCCTAACTGTTCTGAAGGATCTTCTTGAGCAACTAACTTACACCTTACCCCAGTCAGATTTCTTCCATATTGAACTCAAAAGTTTTTGAATAAATTTGAAAAGAAACTTGCTCATCTTAGATTCTGCTAAAGCCAATAGCTCAATGCTTTCTCTTTTCTATCATAAAGCTCCCATAATAGAATAAACTTCCTACAGGGTTCCTTGCATCGCCTGCTGTCTGGCACATACTGGCTTTAAAGTTATGGTTCAGGAAAGATCAAGCTAACTAATCTAAAACCCTTTTACAAAAAGATAAACCAATCTACATGCCACTAGTTTTAAATTCAAACTCAAAGAAAATTTGTTATATATTTAGAAATTGCACCTTTTCTCACAAAAGCATTCTCTAAAATGGATAAATTTTGATTAAGTATGAATAGCTTTTAAGGAAAAGGAAAGATACTTAATCTTTGAGTTTGCTAAAACAGACAAGGGTTAAGTGACGAGGAGACTATGTATTCTGTCCAACATTTATTAAACAATCTTTTCCAATAGCATAACAAAAGAGGGAAGCAAAATAAAGAATATTAGTAACATTATTCAGTTTCTGCAGTATGCACTATCCAACGGAATTTGAAGAGAAACTCCCTTAAGTTATTGAATGAAATTAGGAGGAAATCTAGGCACAGATAGGTGGTTTTGCGAGGGCGACAGAGACTCACGTTTGGTATGTTGCCTCCCAGGTGCAAGGGTATGTGATGTCTCTGATCGTGTTTTCCCGGTACTTAATGGGGAGGGGGAGCAGTCCCAGGTCGTGGTCCACGTTGGCACCAACGACATAGGTAGGAAGAGGGGTGAGGATGTTAGGCAGGCTTTCAGGGAGCTAGGTTGGAAGCTCAGAGCTAGAACGAACAGAGTTGTTGTCTCTGGTGTGTTACCCGTGCCACGTGATAGAGAGTCGAGGAATAGGGAGAGAGAACAGTTAAATGCGTGACTACAGGGATGGTGCAGGAGGGAGGGGTTACGGTTTCTGGACAACTGGGGTTCTTACTGGGGAAGGTGGGACCTCTATAAACAGGATGGTCTCCACCTGAACCTGAGGGGCACCAGCATCCTTGGGGGGAGGTTTGCTAGTACTCTTTGGGAGGGTTTAAACAAACTCTGCAGGAGCATGGGAACCTGGACTGTAGCTTTAGGGTACAGGACCTTGAGTGTAGGGAAGTTAGGAACAAGGCATCGATCTCGAAGGAGGGTGCTGGAAAACAGGAAGGTGGCTTGAAGTGTGTATACTTCAATACCAGAAGTATTAGAAATAAGGTAGGTGAGCTTGCAGCGTGGGTTGGTACCTGGGACTTTGATGTTGTGGCCATTACAGAGACGTGGGTAGAAAAGGGACAGGAATGGCTATTGCAGGTTCCAGGGTTTAAATATTTTAGTAGGGTCAGAGGTGGGGGTAAAAGAGGGGGAGGTGTGGCATTGCTTGTCAAGGATAGTATTACAGCGGTGGAAAGGACGATGGAGGAAGACTTGCCATCTGAGGTAGTTTGGGCTGAGGTTAGGAATAGGAAAGGTGAGGTCACCCTGTTTGGAGTTTTCTACAGGCCTCCTAATAGTCCGAGAGACGTGGAAGAAAGGATTGCGAGAATGATTCAGGAGAAGAGTGAAAGTAATAGGGTGGTTGTTATGGGGGACTTTAACTTCCCAGATATTGACTGGGAAAGCTATAGTTCGAGTTTGTTAGATGGGTCGGTGTTTGTCCAATGTGTGCAGGAGGGTTTCCTGACACAATATGTAGACAGGCCAACAAGAGGTGAGGCCATACTGTATTTGGTTCTAGATAATGAACCAGGCCAGGTGTTAGACTTGGAGGTAGGTGGGCACTTCGGGGACAGTGACCACAACTCGGTGACTTTTACTCTAGTGATGGAGAGGGATAAGTGTGCACTGCAGGGCAGGAGTTATAGCTGGGGGCAGGGAAATTATGATGTGGTGAGGCATGACTTAGGATGTGTGGATTGGAAAAATAGGCTTCAAGAGAAGGACACAAATGATATGTGGAGATTGTTCAAGGAGCAGCTATTGGGTGTCCTTGATAAGTATGTACCAGTCAGGCAGGGAGGAAAGGGTCTTGTGAGGGAGCCGTGGTTTAATAAGGAATTGGAATCCCTTGTAAAAGGGAAGAGGGTGGCCTACGTAAAGATGAGGCATGAAGGTTCAGTTGGGGCGATTGAGTGTTATAAGGTTGCCAGGAAGGATCTAAAGAGAGAGCTGAGAGCAGCGGGAAGGGGACATGAAAAGTCCTTGGTTGGTAGGATTAGGGAAAACCCTAAGGCTTTCTATAGGTATGTCAGGAATAAAAGTATGACTAGGGTAGGTATCGGTCCAGTCAAGGATAGTAGTGGGAAGTTGTGCGTGGAGGCAGTGGAGATTGGAGAGACACTAAATCAATACTTTTCGTCAGTATTCACTCAGGAACAGGACGTTGTTGCTGATGTGAATATTGAGTTACAAGTGATTAGAATGGATGGCTTTGAGGTATGTAGGGAAGAGGTCCGTGGAATACTGGAAAGGGTGAAAATAGATAAGTCCCCTGGGCCTGATGGCATTTATCCTAGGATCCTCTGGGAAGCAAGGGAGGAGATAGTGGAGCCATTGGCCTTGATTTTTATGTCGTTGTTGTCTACAAGAATAGTGCCAGAAGACTGGAGGATAGCGAATGTGGTCCCCTTGTTCAAGAAGGGGAGCAGGGATAGCCCGAGTAACTATAGGCCAGTGAGTCTCACTTCTGTTTTGGGCAAAGTCTTAGAGAGAATGGTAAGGGATAGGATTTATGAACATCTGGATAGGAATAATGTGATCAAGGATAGTCAGCATGGTTTTGTGAAGGGCAGGTCGTGCCTCACAAACCTTATTGAGTTCTTCGAGAAGGTGACTAAGGAAGCGGACGAGGGTAAAGCAGTAGATGTGGTGTATATGGATTTTAGCAAGGGGTTCGATAAGGTACCCCATGGTAGGCAAATGCAAAAATTACGGAGGTATGGCATTGAGGGTGCGTTAGAGGTTTGAATTAGGAATTGGCTGGTTGGAAGGAGACAGAGGGTAGTAGTTGATGGTAAAGGTTCATCTTGGAGTGCAGTTACTAGCGGTATTCCACAAGGATCTGTTTTGGGACCATTGCTGTTTGTCATTTTTATAAATGACCTGGAGGAGGGGCTTGAAGGCTGGGTGAGTAAGTTTGCGGATGATACGAAAGTTGGTAGAGTGGTGGACAGCGAAGAAGGATGTGGCAGGTTACAGTGGGATATAGATAAGCTGCAGAGCTGGGCAGAAAGGTGGCAAATGGAGTTCAATGTAGCTAAGTGTGAAGTCATTCACTTTGGTATGAGTAACAAGAAGATGGATTACTGGGCTAATGGTAGACTACTTGGTAGTGTGGATGAGCAGAGGGATCTTGGTGTCCATGTACACAGATCTCTGAAAGTTGCCACCCAGGTAAATAGTGCTGTGAAGGCGGCATATGGCGTACTGGGCTTTATTGGTAGAGGAATTGAGTTCCAGAGTCCTGAGGTCATGTTGCAGTTGTATAAGACTCTGGTGCGGCCTTATCTGGAGTATTGTGTACAGTTTTGGTCACCATTCTATAGGAAGGATGTGGAGGCACTGGAACGGGTGCAGAGGAGGTTTACCAGGATGTTGCCTGGCATGGTAGGAAGATCGTATGAGGAAAGGCTGAGGCACTTGGGGCTGTTCTCATTGGAGAAAAGAAGGTTTAGGGGCGATTTGATAGAGGTGTACAAGATGATTAGGGGTTTAGATAGGGTTGACAGTGAGAACCTTTTTCCGCGTATGGAGTCAGCTGTTACTAGGGGACACAGCTTTAAATTAAGGGGAGGTTGGTATAGGACAGATGTTAGGAGTAGATTCTTTACTCAGCGGGTTGAGTGTTCATGGAATGCCCTGCCAGTATCAGTGGTGGACTCTCCCTCTTTATGGGCATTCAAGCGGGCATTGGATAGGCATATGGAGGATAGTGGGCTAGTGTAGGTTAGGTCGGCTTCGGTCGGCGCAACATCGAGGGCCGAAGGGCCTGTACCGCGCGGTATTTTTCTATGTTCTATGATCCTTCTGTAACAATATCCAGCCTAAGTATAGAAATTTCACAAAAGTGAACACAAACAAAAAGTACAACATCAATATTTAACCTTAATCCAAGTAATTCCAGTGCCAGTTGCCCATCATTAAAAATAGATTAAAACAATTTATTGCAGTTTTTATCCCACACCACAAAAAAAATTACAAGAAGAAATGTCTCATCTTAATTCTTCAAAACTAGAAACAAAGCATATTTGAAGCTCAAGCACAACTAAATGTACATTTCTTTACCTGTGTGGGTCTTTTGAGCTTGGAATTATGTAAACACATTCCCTCTTGGTAAAAGTATTCTCTATCCAGGACTTCTGGGACTACGAAATAAAACAAGTAAATGCTTTCATTAGTTCACCAACGAATTCAATGGCAGAAGATCAGCACTGCACGACAGATTCACATATTCTTCTCCAAATCATTTACACAAATTTATACATTAAACGATAAAAGAAAAACAGCAAAAAAAACACAACCAATTCAGATTCTCTTATAAATTTATTTCCATAGTATAATTCATTTTAATTATGACTTTTATTTCTCCTCTTAATAAATGAGGGGGGGGGGGGGGGGAGGGATCCATCCACAAATCCTTCTAAACTCAAATTCTGTCATCTTTGTAAGAACACAAATAATTTAAAAAAAATCAGCTCTCTGAACTTCAGAGTCAAGACTATATGTATCAAGATGGCAGACAGAAAAAAAACTTTAAACAAAATGACTACTCCATAGGATTACCAGCTACTTAAAATAACAATGGAAACACAAACTGCTAGACAAGGGGTATGTAAAGATTAGGTGCTAATCAGTTTGAGAGAGGTTGCAGAGATTTGAAAGTAGAATTAATCATTAAAACATTAGAGGTAGTCCATTCATGAGATTAGCACAGATCAAAAGGTCAGATGCTGAGTTAAAGACAATTTGGCATTTTTCTGGAGAATAGGAAAGAACATGCCAATAAAATGCTTGACAAAACAGATTTATAGGAGACAAGAAAGAATGCATTTAGTAAGGCACGGTGGCTCAGTGGTTAGCACTGCTGCCTCTCAGCACCAGGATCCCAGGAACAATTCCAGCCTTGGGCGACTGTCGGTGTGGAGTTTGCACATTCTCCCTGTGTCTGCGTGGGTTTCCTCCAGATGCTCCAGTTTCCTTCCACAGTCCAAAGATGTACAGGTTAGGTGAATTGGCCATGCTAAATTGTCCATAGTGTTAGGTGCATTAGTCAGAGGGAAATGGGTCTGGGTGGGTTACTCTTCGGAAGGTCAGTGTGGACTTGTTGGGCCGAAGGGCCTGTTTCCTCACTGTAGGGAATCTAATCTAAGAAGAAATCACTTTCATGATGGAGGAAGACGATATCACAGAGATTGAAATATAGTCTAGTTAAGGATGGAATATGGACTTTAAAATTCAACTCAAGATCAAACTGCACAGCCAGATGGCAGAGGCTAGTTCAGTTTAAATAACACATCGAGAGGAAGAATCGAATCATTGGTAAGAAAGCAGTGTTTAAAGTGGAGACTAAAAAGATGGTGCTTGATCGTCTTGATGTTGAAGTTTGTGATTACAGAACATCATTTATGACAAAGTAGGTTACTTAGGGTTAACGAAGTTGGGAGAAAGTACAGCACTGTGGAAGCCAAGTCTGAGAATGATGCCAAGAAAATCATGCAAGTGAGGAACAGAGGAGAACAAATGCTAGAAACCTCAATGGATTGCACAAGCAACACTGCAAACACAGGAACAGAAGCCTTTGCTGTAAAGCCACTGTTAGATTAGATTAGATTACTTACAGTGTGGAAACAGGCCCTTCGGCCCAACAAGTCCACACCGCCCTGCCGAAGCACAACCCACCCATACCCCTATATCTACCCCTTACCTAACACTACGGTTAGCACTTGGAAATTTAGGAATGGAATCACTCACTGTTCATGGAGTGGAACTGAGCCAAATGAATGCAAGCAGAAATGAAATGCTGGATTTAACTATCAGTCAAATGTTCTGCATCTTAATTATTTCTGAGTGTTTGATTTGTCACATTTGTCCTTTCATAACGGTATTTCCTCTCAGATGCTAGGAACTTCAGGGAAGTGAGCATGATTCACTCAACTGGTACCATTTCAGGAACTGGTCCCATACAAGAGTATTTTCAATATTTTCTGAACAAAGAGGTGAAGTTCCAGGAACCTGATGCATTATGTCACTTCTGAGGACTTCCAGTTTTTACTTTCAAAGATTAACTAATTAGCAAAGGAAACAATACTTAAAGGATTTAATTATACACATAGCAACATTACAAACGTGACAAATGGAGTAGAAATAACTCGGGAATGCTTTAGATGCCCCACCCCCCGGAGCAAAACTTGAAAAAAGCCACAAACAGAAAGGATATAACTAGGCACCTTGCATTTTAAATATATTTTCTACTTATTGGTTGCAAATTCAAATAACAGGATTTCACGTTAACTTAAAAGTTTTATGAATGTTTGTAGTGTCCTTCATCTCCCAAACGTCGAAATAATTGCAGAATATAATCTCCTCATATAGAGTATAAATATAATTACAGACACGTTAAAAATGGCCTTCAATACAAAAACACTTTGACATTTAATTATTCCTGTTAAGGTCCTTCACTAACTATTGATTTTAAGTAACCGTATGACAAGTGTGAATTTCAGCCATCAACTCTTAGACAAGATCACATGACTCTCCCATATCCAGACCCTTATGTAGTTACAATCTCACAACTGTTGGCTATATACAAAAATTTTGCCAGCTCATGAGATATGACTACATTTAAAATTAACTATCTGGCACACCCTTATTTCTTGGGCATAAGAAATAAACTAGGAGAAAGTGAGAACTGCAGATGCTGGAGATGAGAGCTGAAAATGTGTTGCTGGAAAAGCGCAGCAGGTCAGGCAGCATCCAAGGAGCAGGAAAATCGACATTTCGGGCATGAGCCCTTCTTCAGGAATGAGGAGGGTGTGCCAAGCAGGCTAAGATAAAAGGTAGGGAGGAGGGACTTGGGGGAGGGGCGTTGGAAATGCGATAGGTGGAAGGAGGTTAAGGTGAAAGTGGGGGCAGAGAGGTTAGGAAGAAGGTTGCAGGTTAGGAAAGTGGTGCTGAGTCCGAGGGTTGGGACTGAGACAAGGTGGGGGGAGGGGAAATTAGGAAACTGGAGAAATCGGAGTTCATCCCTTGTGGTTGGAGGGTTCCTAGGCGGAAGATGAGGCGCTTTCCTCCAGCCGTCGTGTTGCTATGGTCTGGCGATGGAGGAGTCCAAGAACCTGCATGTCCTTGGTGGAGTGGGAGGGGGAGTTGAAGTGTTGAGCCACGGGGTGGTTAGGTTGGTTGGTCGGTCCGGGTGTCCCAGAGATGTTCTCTGAAACGTTCTGCAAGTATGTGGCCCGTCTCCCCAATGTAGAGGAGGCCACAGCGGGTGCAGCGTTTTTTTTTTGT
The DNA here is from genome assembly GCF_047496795.1 of Chiloscyllium punctatum. NCBI lineage: Eukaryota > Metazoa > Chordata > Chondrichthyes > Orectolobiformes > Hemiscylliidae > Chiloscyllium > Chiloscyllium punctatum. The sequence goes on from NC_092786.1 coordinate 61,743,306, forward strand.
GGTGGATATGGAAGGATCCCTTGGGGCCTTGGAGGGAAGTGAGGGGGGAGCTGTGGGCACAAGTTTTTCATTTCTTGCGGTTGCAGGGGAAGGTGCCGGGAGTGAAGGCTGGGTTGGTGTGGGGTGTGGACCTGACGAGGGAGTCACGGAGGGAGTGGTCTTTTTGGAATGCTGATAGGGGAGGGGAGGGAAATATATCCCTGGTGGTGGGGTCCGTTTGGAGGTGGCAGAAATGACGACAGATGATACGATGTATATGGAGGTTGGTGGGGTGGTAGGTGAGGACCAATGGAGTTCTGTCCTGGTGGCGATTGGAGGTGCGGGGCTCAAGGGCAGAGGAGCGGGAAGTGGAGGAGATGCGGTGGAGAGCATCATCGACCACGTCTGGGGGGAAATTGCGGTCTTTGAAGGAGGAGGCCATCTGGGTTGTTCGGTATTGGAACTGGTCCTCCTGGGAGCAGATGCGGTGGAGACGAAGGAATTGGGAATATGGGATGGCATTTTTACAGGGGACAGGGTGGGAGGAGATGTAGTCTAGGTAGCTGTGGGAGTCGTCGGTTTATAGTAAATGTCCGTGTTGATTGGGTTGCCAGAGATGGAAAGAGAGAGGTCTAGGAAGGGGAGGGAAGAGTCTGAGACAGTCCAGGTAAATTTGAGGTCGGGGTGGAAGGTGTTGGTAAAGTGGATGAACTGTTCAACCTCCTCGTGGGAGCACGAGCCAGCGCCTATACAGTCATCAATGTAGCAGAGGGAAAGATAGGGGGTGGTGCCAGTGTAGCTGCGGAAGATGGACTATCCCACATATCCTACAAAGAGGCAGGCATAGCTGGGGCCCATGCGGGTGCCCATGGCTACTCCTTTGGTCCGGCATCCAATGCACCCAATGTGGCCTCCTCTATATTGGGGAGACAGGCCACATACTTGCAGAACATTTCAGAGAACACCTCTGGGACCCCCGGACCAACCAACCCAACCACCCCGTGGCTCAACACTTCAACTCTCCCTCCCACACTCCATCAAGGACATGCAGGTCCTTGGACTCCTCCATCGCCAGACCATAGCAACATGACGGCTGGAGGAAGAGCGCCTCATCTTCCGCCTAGGAACCCTCCAACCACAAGGGATGAACTCCGATTTCTCCAGTTTCCTCATTTCTCCTCCCCCCACCTTGTCTCAGTCCCAACCCTCGAACTCAGCACCACCTTCCTAATCTTCAATCTTCTTCCTGACCTCTCCACCCCCACCCCCACTCCGGCCTATCACCCTCACCTTAACCTCTTTCCACCTATTGCATTTCTAACGCCCCTTCCCCCAAGTCCCTCCTCCCTACCTTTTATCTTAACCTGCTTGGCACACTTTCCTCAGTCCTGAAGAAGGGCTCATGCCCGATTTTCCTGCTCCTTGGATGCTACCTGACCTGCTGCGCTTTTCCAGCAACATATTTTCAGATACGAAATAAGCTAGTGTGTATTGAAATTATGCACACCTTCATGTCTTTAAAAATGCAAAGTTCTTTCTAGAATTCATTTGTAGGATGTCAGCATCGTTACCTGGTCAGCATTAATGGCCCATCCTTAGTTGCCCTTGAAATGGTGGTGGGAAGCTGTAGTCCATTTTCTGTAGATAGACCCAAATTGCAATTATAGAAGGAATTCCAGGATTCTGACCCAGAGATACTGAAGGAATAGTGATATATTTTCAAGTCAGGATGGTGTGTGGCTTGGAGGGGAACTTACAGTTGGCAATGTTGCCATGTACCTGCCACCCTTATTGTTCTAGATGGAAGTGGCTGAGGGTTTGGAAGGTATTGTCTGAATTAGATTAGATTACTTACAGTGTGGAAACAGGCCCTTCGGCCCAACAAGTCCACACCGCCCCGCCGAAGCGCAACCCACCCATACCCCTACATTTACCCCTTACTTAACACTACGGGCAATTTAGCATGGCCAATTCACCTGCACATCTTTGCAATGTGGGAGGAAACCGGAGCGCCCGGAGGAAACCCACGGAGACACGGGGAGAACGTGCAAACTCCACACAGTCAGTCTCCTGAGGCGGGAATTGAACCCAGGTCTCTGGTGCTGTGAGGCAGCAGTGCTAACCACTGTGCCACCATGCCGCCCACTCGGTGTTTACTGATTTTCTGCAATGCAGAATTTCTGTCGATTACAGTGTTGGCAATGGAAGGAGGCGATGTTTGTGGATATGGTGTCAATCAAGTGGGTTGCTTTGTCTTGGATGGTGTCAAGCTTCTCAAGTGCCTTGTAGATGGTGGACAAGCTTTAGCGAGTCAGGAGAGGAGTTACTCACGGCATGTTCTTCGCCTCTGACCTGCTTTTGTAGCCAGTCTTTATGTGGTGAGTCCAGTTACGTTTCTGGTCAATGGTAAGCCCAATGATGCTGATAATCAGGGAATTCAGTAATGGTGACAGCAATGAATGTTAAGGGGTGTTGGTCAGACTGTCTCTTAGTAGAGATTGTCATTGCCTGGCATGTGTGACAGTAATGTCACTTGTTATTTCTTGTTACATTTGAAGGGAGACTGATTCTATATTTGAGGGTCCACGAAAAATGCTGACCATTACGCAATCATTGAAGAGAAAGCGAGGACTGCAGATCGGCAAACATCCCTACTACTGACCTTACGATGGAGCGAAGGTCATTGATGATGCAGCTGAAGATGGTTAGACCTAGGACACTACCCTGAGGAACTTTTGCAGAGATCACGAGAGGCACAGTGGCACAGTGGTTAGCACTGCTGCCTCACAGCACCAGAGACCCGGGTTCAATTCCCACCTCAGGCGACTGTCTGTGTGGAGTTTGCACGTTCTCCCCGTGTCTGTGTGGGGTTCCTCCGGGTGCTCCGGTTTCCTCCCACAGTCCAATGATGTGCAAGTTAGGTGAATTGGCCATGCTAAATTGCCTGTAGTGTGAGGTGAAGGGGTAAACGTAGGGGAATGGGTCTGGGTGGGTTGCTCTTCGGAGGGTCGGTGTGGACTTGTTGGGCCGAAGGGCCTGTTTCCACACTAAGTAATCTAATCGAATCATGTCCTACAGCTGAGGTGACTGACCTTCAACAACCACAATCATCTTCCTCTGTGCCAGGTACGAATCTATCCAGCAGAGAGTTTGCCCCGAGATATCGAGTGATTCCAACTTTCCAAGGCTCCTTGATGCCACATTGTCAAATATTGCTATGTCCAGAACTCATTTCACCTTATTCGAAAGAAAGTGCCAGATTTGGGGAGCAATCAAGAGTCATTTGTTTCAGAGTTGATGGTTGAAAACTGAAAAACTGCAGAAATAAACTGTTTGATCCGACAAAGGGCAAGCTTACAATGCACCACGGGGTTAGACAACTGTCTAGATAAATAGCACGTTTTCCGACAGTCTTTTAAAGGCATTTACATAAGAGTTCATGTAGACTTTATATGGACACTTAGCGCAAGTTCAGGTGATACACTTTTAAAGTATCAAACCTTTGTTCTTTAGATTATTCACCTGTAAACACAGAACTTTTGCAAAGTGATTGACTAACAAATAGAATTTGCCGTGCAGTAACTTCATGCCATTGAACTATTTTGCGGTTCTTGGGTAAAATTCCCTCAACCTTCTCAATGGCACATTTTCAGATCTATGCATGTACACTAAATACCATTTTAAAATAGCATTATACAGGCCCATGTTGTCCAATGTATTCACCAGTAGTCACATGTGGCAGATAACTAAATTCTGATTACTAAATTAAAATGGGGTTAGAGATAGTCATTGGCTCCGTGAGCATAATGCTCATTTGCACAGCACATGCATTGCAAATTTTAACATTTTGTGCACCTGCCTGGCAAAATTAAGACAAAAGGCAGAGTCTGCAATGTCATTAGAATGGAGGCCCTTTAAAGGGTAAACCAGAACAGCTCCAGAGTTTAATGAGAAAAGGCTTAAGAGTTGTGCTCAATAAATGACTTTGCGGCGTAGTGATACAGCCCCTGCCTTTGGATCAACTGTCTAGGTTCAATTCCTACCTGGCTCAGATATGTGTCAATGTCTGAATCAGGTTGACTAAACAAAATAGCTAGACAGTGTTAGTTATTTATTTAATTAGCTAACTGGGTTTAAAATATTTTTTAACAAGCAGTGTTTGCAACTTGGTTGGATATGTAGTTAATTTGTCAGTGAATCTTTATTAAAAGGGTCTTATGGCACATTGGTAGTGTCCTTACCTCAGTGCCAGAGGGTCCAGGCTCAAGCCTCGTCTGACACAGATGTGTATCACAACATTTCTGAACAGGACACTTTAAAACAGAAAGAGCTGGATTCTTCCAACTGGGAGAGGATCCAGGAGGGAAAGGTGGAAACTGGTATTTGTGCTAAACTACAAGTTTACAATAGAACTCAAAATTTCTTTTGCCTTTTGTTGCCTAATTTGAAATATGGTTCTTGGATGTTAACTTATATGAATGTTTAAAGATCCTTGTGAATACTTGACTTCCTTGGTTATTGAATGGTGGCAGTATTTCAAGAATTATTTCATTGTCAAGTGGGGCAAGGGCTCAGGATCATCGATGAGGGAGTTCATGAATGGTGAGGGTCTCTACAAAAAGCCTAGCTTTTCACAGGCCTTTTTGTACAGCTGCTCTTGGCCCTAAAGTCAGTCCATTAGACTCACTCACTAATAAAATAAACAACACAAAGAATGGAAAAGGGCCCTTACATTTGCTAGCATTCAGTCAGAGCTCTGCTAGGAGCCATTGCTCCTGACTCCTGAAGAAGGGCTTACGCCCGAAACGTTGATTCTCCTGTTCCTTGGATGCTGCCTGACCTGCTGCACTTTTCCAGCAACACATTTTCAGCTCTGATCTCCAGCATCTGCAGTCCTCACTTTCTCCTAGGAGCCATTGCTGCCTTGGAGCTCAGAAGTAAATACTAAGCCAGTTATTTCCTCAGGGAAGTCTGAATTCCAATAAATATGCATCAAATAAACAGATCTCTAATTCCATAGCCACTGCACACACTCAAAACAAGCAGGCTTAGAAAAAAAACACTAGAGGATTGGTTCCACAAACAGCATTGCCCTGATAATGAGACTGAACTCAGGAAATTGACAGCATGAATCAGGGCTCTATGACCAAACAAACCGCTCACCTTCCGACACTCTGGCCTGAACTCAAATCAATCATCTAAGTGTTCCAACAAAAACAGAGTCATATCAAATACTTGGGAAATCAAAAGCTTTACCAGCTACATTAGAATTCTTAAGATAACACAAAAATTCTAAAAAGGCATAATGCTTCACTAATGAAGCTTTAGCCTACAGGTAGTTCTCCGATAACACCATAATCGTGTTCCAATAAAACCTTGCTTAACAGAAATAATGGGGCCTCTGGGAAAAGTGGGGCTAGGGGCAAACCAGCAAAAAAACAACACTCACCATCGCTCAAAAATCACCCAAAAACCTAACACAAAGTACAGCACAGCCTGAATGAAGGTTGAAATCGTATTTATTAACAAAACAAAATTTAACCTTACATGGGAAAAAAAAGGGACAGTGGATTTTCCCATTCAAGTGCAGTTGTGGTTGCAGAAGTGGATGGCGTGGTTGATAGTCTTCAGACTCTCCTTTTTTTAAACTAACGCTCAAGAAACATTCAGATTTTGCTACCTTGCCCTTTTTAAGAAAATGTTTTGAAGAAACTGTTCATAGGGTGCCAGGTGATTTCTTATTGAATGAACTGCTATCCTGCTGCTTTCTGCATTGTAATTGTTATATTCTAACAGCTGCAACTGCCTCTCAATTTCCATCAGGGGAGAAGACAAAAGAGAAGTGGAAAGCTCTCGTGGTGCTGCATCCTGGACTTCACCTTTTCTATCTCCAGCTTTCATTTCCCCCTCAGTGACAAGCTATTGTAAATCAGCTGTAGAGAAGTCTTCACAGGGAGCCTCAGCAGCTCTTCAATATCCTCACTTTCCACTTCTTCACAGGGCTTATACAGGAATTATACAAGAACATTCTTGTGTCAGAGGGAGAGCAATGAATGTCCATTTCTTTAATTTTTGAGATGTATAGTACTGTACCTCTCACATACTCAGAACAAAATGTGCGAAGCAATCGCTGCTGGAATCATGCAACTGCTTGAACAGAGGCAAGAATTCTCGAAAATACCGTTTCCTAATTCTTCAGCGATGTTATGGCCAAATCACGCTGCTGAAACACACTTTATATGAGAACTCCCTCCTAGCGGAAGCATTTTGTGAAACTTGAAAGGATTCAGAAAAGACTTACAAGGATGTTGCCAGGGTTGGAGTGTTTGAGCTATAGGGAGAGGCTGAATAGGCTGGGCTGTTTTCCCTGGAGTGTCGGAGGCTGAGGGGTGACCTTATAGAGCTTAATAAGACCATGAGGGGCACGGGGTAAATAGACAAGATCTTTTCCCCAGGGTGGGGGAGTTTAGAACTAGAGGGCATAGGTTTAGGGTGAGAGGGAAAAGATATAAAAGAGACCTGAGGGGCAACGTTTTCACACAGGTGATACATGTAGGAGTGAGCTGCCAGAGGGAGTGGTGGAGGCTGGTACAATTGTAACATTTAAAAGGCATTTGAATGGGTATATGAATAGGAAGGGTTTAGTGGGAGACAGGACAAGTGCTGGTAAATGGGACTAGATTAATAAGTATCTGGTCAGTGTGGATGAGTTGGACTGAAGGATTTGTTTCCATTCTGTACACCTCTATGACTCTATGATTCTGTATGGTTAGTTGGGGTCCCTAGCTTAGCCTGGTATTGCCTCTTGGTATCTCTAATGGTGATCATATCTGGATTTCCTGTAATGGCCACGGTCGTCAGACTCTGACTTTAGTAGGCAGTGGGTCTTCCTGTTCATCCATGATTTCATCCAGTTGGAGAACCTTCAGATTAACTTCTAAGCAGGTATTAAGTGTAGTTAATCAGAAGTTGTTTAATGTGAGAACAATTTCAAGCAGATGGAGGAAGTTGAGAGAAATGGGACCTGGCTCGGCCTCTGTTCAGGAAAGAAATGGAAATTATTTTTTCCATCCTAGCATGGAATTGGGGTGTTGAGAGAATGGAGTGAAAAGGAGATGGTTGGGGCCAGGAAGCTGGGACCTCAATGGTCTCCTTTTGTTTGAAGATTAGTTTAGGGTATCTGGTCAGCATGGACAAGTTGGACCAATGGGTCTGTTTCTGTGCAGTACATCTGAGTCTATATCTACTTGTACTTGGTTTAGGTAAAGGAACCTCACAACAACAGGACATGTCATGTACCCAAATATTCAGAGAACACAATGTCAATAGCCTTTACTGTGCTTTTGCTCACCCATTCATGTATTTTTGAGTTGAGGGCATGACATGCTTGGGTGTGGGAGCAAAAGGTTAAGAGGAGAATAATTTTGAATTAATTCATAACTGCATGAGGTGACACAATCTCAGTCAGCAGAATACACAACCAAAAACCGGGAGTGCAAGACCATTTACCATTTATACCAATTTAGGAGTGATATTTTTGAGACTATATTTTTCAGCTCAAAATCTGAAGGTGATTTTTTACAACAGTAACATTTTTGAGAGATTGACATGCATGTTGCCTTTGGATTACATCAACTATCATAATGGAGTAAAGTAAAAATGAGTAATGAATTCATATTAATTCTCTAATGATTCAAAAGAAATACCAAAGAAAGTGCATACAGCATGCCTTAATGACTACTGTCGTGTGGCTGTGACCTCAATAATCATGACATGCTTTGAGAGGCTGGTCATGGCCTACATTAACTCTAAGCCTCCAGCCTGCCTCAATCTCCTGCAATTTGCCAATGACAGGTCCATAGCAGAAGCCATTTCCCTCGCCCTCCCCTCATCCCTGGAATCGCTGGACAACAAGGGCATTTATGTCAGACTCCTGTTCATTGACTACAACTCCACATTCAACACCATAATCCCCTGAAGACTACCTCAAAACTAAGACCTAGGTCTCACCTCCACCCTCTGTAAATGGATCCTCAGCTTCCTGACCCACAGACTGCAATCAATAAAGACAGACGATTGCACTTCCTCTATGATAATCCTCAAAACGGGAGCCTACCCCCCTCTCCCTGCCCACCACCAAAGATGCGTTCTCAGCCCCCACTGTACTCTCTGTACACCCACGACTGTGTTGCCAAATTGTGAACAAACGTCATCTCCAACACCAACGTGATAGGATGGATACCTAACACCGATGAGTCAGAATTGAGAAAGGAGACAGGGCTTGGTGTCATAGTGCAATGATAACAACCTCCTTCTCAAGGTTGGCAAAACAAAAGAACTGATCATTGACTTCAGGAAGAAAGGAGGACAACACACCCCTATCTACATCATCAGAGGAGCTTGAGAGGGTTGAGATCATGAAGTTCCTAGGAGTGATGATAACCTGCCCTGGACTTCACACACAGATGCAATGGTCAAGAAGGTACCAACAATGCCTCTTCATCCTCAGGCAGCTTCAAAAATTCAGAATATCCATAAAGACCCTCACCAACTGTTACAGATGCACCATAGGAAACATACTGTCTGAGTGCATAACAGCTTCGTAACTACTCTGCCCAGGACTGTAACAAACTACAGAAGGTTGTGTGCACAGTCCAGACCATCACGGAAGCCAACCTCCCACCCATGGCCTCAATTTACTCCTCTTGTTGTCATGGAAAGGCTGCCAACATCAAAGATCCATCCCATTCTGGTAATGCTCTCTTACAACCTCTTCCATCAGGTAGAAGATCCAGAAACTTGAACACACGCACCAACAGGTTCAAGAACAGCGTCTTCCCAGCCGTTATTAGGCTGATGAATGGACTCTCTAATTTTTTGATGTGGAGGTGCTGGTGTTGGACTGGGGTGTACAAAGTTAACGATCACACAACACCAGGTTAAAGTCCAACAGATATACAGTATTTGGAAGCACTAGCTTTTGGAGCGCTGTAGGTGTTTGTGAAGTATAAGATCGTAGGAGATAATTTATATCAAATATTTACATTGTGTTGAGATTTTAAGTTGACAGACTTACACAATCCAGGTCTGTTTTGATATATAATTTCAGTTACATCACACTGTAAATTTTTGCTATAAATTCTGTGTCCTATGATTTTATACTCCACAACCACCTGAAGGAGGAGCAGCACTCCAAAAGCTAGTGCTTCCAAATAAACCTGTTGGACTATAACCTGGTGTTGTGTGATTTTTAACTATGATTTCAAACAATGTTGACCTTGTTAATATTGGTCTTGCTTCATGCACCCCCTATGCAGTGTAACCTTGCACGTCTCACTCTGCCTCAGCACCTTATGATCTGCATGTCCTTGCTTACCATGATTGATCTGTGCTACACACAAACAAAACATTTCACTGTACTTAGGTACATGTGACTACAATAAATCAAATCATATTGTTTGACATTATATAGCATACATATTTCATACATACTGTTCAATAAATACATACCGTGACAAATTAAATACAGCACTTCACATTTAAAATCACTCTTATCAAATCTGAATCAGTGAATAATTCATCCCAATTGACTGGTTGTATAACATCATATGAATCCTGACATCAATGATACAGGTAATTTAGGCATCATCATTTCACATGAAGTTATTCTTTATACTGCTACGTTTACATTATAGAAATGGTTTTTGAAAATATTAGCATTAAATTTACAGGTCATTCTACTTTAGACCATAAGACCATAAGACATAGGAGCAGAAGGAAGGCCATTTGGCCCATCGAGTCCACTCCAAATTCAATCATGGCTGATGGGCATTTCAACTCCACTTACCCATATTCTCCCCGTAGCCCTTAATTCTTTGTGACATCAAGAATTCATCAATCTCTGCCTTGAAGACATTTAGTGCCCGGCCTCCACTGCACTCCGCGGCAAGAAATTCCACAGGCCTACCACTGGCTGAAGAAATGTCTCCGCATTTCTGTTCTGAATTTACCCCCTCTAATTCTAAGGCTGTGTCCACGGGTCCTAGTCTCCTCACCTAACGGAAACAATTTCCTAGCGTCCACCCTCTCCAAGCCATGCATTATCTTGTAAGTTTCTATTAGATCTCCCCTTAATCTTCTAAACTCCAATGAATACAATCCCAGGATCCTCAGCTGTTCCTCATATATTAGACCTACCATTCCAGGGATCACCCGCGTGAATCTCCGCTGGACATGCTCTAGTGCCAGTATGTCCTTCCTGAGGTGTGGGGACCAAAACTGGACACAGTACTCAAAATGGGGCCCAACCAGTAGCACAACGGTGCTTTTATATTCCAACCCTCTTGAGATAAATTACAACACTGCATTTGCTTTCTTAATACGGACTCAACCTGCATGTTTACTTTTAGAGAATCCTCGACTAGCACTCCCAGATCCCTTTGTACTTTGGCTTTATGAATTTTCTCACCGTTTAGAAAGTAGTCCATGCTTGTATTCTTTTTTCCAAAGTGCAAGACCTTGCATTTGCTCACATTGAATTCCATCAGCCATTTCCTGGACCACTCTCCCAAACTGTCTAGATACTTCTGCAACCTCCCCACTTCCTCAGTACTACCTGCCTGTCCACCTAACTTTGTATCATCGGCAAACTTCGCTAGAATGCCCCCAGTCCCTTCATCCAGATCATTAATATATAACCTGAACAGCTGCGGCCCCAACACTGAACCCTGCGGGACACCACTTGTCACCGGCTGCCATTCCGAAAAAGAACCTTTTATCCTAACTCTCTGCTTTCTGTCAGACAGCCAATCCTCAATCCATACCAGTAGCTCACCTCGAATACCATGGGCCCTCACCTTGCTCAGCAGCCTCCCGTGTGGCACCTTATCAAAGGCCTTTTGGAAGTCTAGATAGACCACATCCACTGGCTTCCCCTGGTCTAACCTACTTGTCACCTCTTCAAAGAATTCTAACAGGTTTGTCAGGCACGATCTCCCCTTAGTAAATCCATGTTGACTTGTTCTAATCCGACCCTGCTCTTTCAAGAATTTAGAAACTTCATCCTTAATGATGGATTCTAGAATTTTACCAACAACCGAGGTTAGGCTAATTGGCCTATAATTTTCCATCTTCTGTCTTGACCCTTTCTTGAACAAGGGGGTTACAACAGCAATCCTCCAATCATCCAGGACTTTCCTTGACTCCAGTGACTTTTGAAAGATCTCAACCAACGCCTCCACTATTTCCTCAGCCACCTCTCTCAGAACTCTAGGATGTAGCCCATCGGGGCCAGGAGATCTATCAATTTTAAGACCTTTTAGCTTTTCTAGCACTTTCTCTTTTGTAATGGCAACCATACTCAACTCAGCCCCCTGACTCCCTTTAATTGTTGGGATATTACTCATGTCTTCCACTGTGAAAACTGACGCAAAGTACTTATTAAGTTCTCCTGCTATTTCCTTATCTCCCATCACTAGGCTTCCAGCATCAGTTTGAAGTGGCCCAATGTCTACTTTTGCCTGTCGTTTGTTTCTTATGTATTGAAAGAAACTTTTACTATCATTTCTAATATTACTGGCTAGCCTACCTTCATATTTGATCCTCTCCTTCCTTATTTCTCTCTGTTATCCTCTGTTTGTTTTTATAGCCTTCCCAATCTTCTGATTTCCCAGTGCTCTTGGCCACTTTATAGGATCTCTCTTTTTCTTTGATAGATTTCCTGACCTCCTTTGTCAGACATGGCTGTCTAATCCCTCCCCGGATAATCTTTCTTTTCTTGGGGATGAACCTCTGTACAGTGTCCTCAATTATACCCACAAACTCCTGCCATTTTTGCTCTACGGTCTTCCCCGCTAGGCTCTGCTTCCAGTCTATTTTTGTCAGTTCCTCTCTCATGTCCTCATAATTACCTTTATTTAACTGTAACACCATTACATCCGATTTTGCCTTCTCTCTTTCAAACTGCAGACTGAACTCTACCATATTATGATCGCTGCTTCCTAAGTGTTCCCTTACTTTAAGATCTTTTATAAAGTCTGGTTCATTACATAGCACTAGGTCCAGAATAGCCTGCTCCCTTGTGGGCTCCATGACAAGCTGCTCCAAAAAGCCATCCTGTAAGCATTCCATGAATTCCCTTTCTTTGGATCCATTGGCAACATTATTTACCCAGTCCACCTGCATATTGAAGTCTCCCATGATCACCGTGACCTTGCCTTTCTGACATGCCTTCTCTATTTCCCGGTACATGTTGTGCCCCTGGTCCTGATCACTGTTAGGAGGTCTATACATAACTCCAACTATGTTTTTTTTGCCTTTGTGGTTCCTCAATTCCACCCACACAGACTCCACATCATCTGACGCTATGTCAGTCAGTGCTATAGATTTAATTTTGTTCTTAACTAAAAAGGCAACCCCGCCCCCTCTGCCTACCTCCCTGTCTTTTCGATAAGTTGAAAACCCTTGGATGTTTAACTGCCAGTCCTGACCCCCCTGTAACCACATCTCTGTGATGCCTACCACATCATAATCATTCACGATGATCTTTAACATGTGTTTCGTTTACATGAATTCACTGTAACGCAACTGACGAATTGGGGACATTGTTTCTAAAGCACAAACTTTTAAAACGTGCGTTGGCTGTAACACTATTACATTGCCAATACTTTATAGAAAAATCATGATTAAGAAACACCGCTTAATGTGGGGTTGCACAAGAACACAACCATCAAGTTATAGAAGAATTAGTTGCATCCCATCATCTGTGACCCATGATATATTTCTGAAAATGGGTACAGGGTATGAGCAGGTAGGGAAAGAGTTAAGTTTTGAGTTTTGTGAAACAAGAGGTTCTGCTTAGCATGACTCAGATCAGATAAGAACGTAGTTAACAATGGGGTGCTGAGGCAAGGGTAATGGGTGAACAAGGTGGAAAAACATTCATTATATTCATTTAACAATATTAGAAGCATTCAGGTATGTAAGGTAAATTTAACAAGGTGAAAAATATTATGCGAAGCCAGTTAACAAGGTTAAGAACATTCATTGTATAACAGCAGATGGCTTAATCTCTACTATTGACACTAACTGATTGCAACAGTCACCCAATTAATATGTATGTTGCCTTATCTGGATGCTCCACCCTGTAAAATGACTATATAATTCACTAAGAATCTGCTGTTCAAGAGAAGACCGAGAACTTGTGTCTCTGTTCACATGGGTGATCGTTCTCTCTCCCCCCCAGGGCTTGGAAGGTGAAGGAGGTAAAGCCATACTCTGTCTCTGAGTGTTTGGCTTCTACTGACAGGGGGGGGGGGGGGGGGAGAGAGAATGTAACAACACTTCAACTTGATTCTGTTTTTGTTTCTGATTTACAAAATCTGCAGTTCTTTCAGTTTTTATTTACTGCTATGTCAGTGTTGCTTGGTCTGACTTTGTGGATTATACTGTTGACAAGTTGAATTTGGACATCCCGGGAGAAAAATGTTCTTGGGAACAAGAAAGCTTCAGTATCAATTCACTAAACAATGCAAACATGAAAACTAAGATTGCACCAGCATTATTTTCCATTGGGACCAAATCTTTTTTGCCCTCCAGTCCAAGAAACTATCCTCTATAAGCTGCAATTTTAACTGTAGGAACTGACAGAAATCTGAAGAAGGACAATAGCAGCTTTCACATTTTTAACATTCATAAGAGCTGCACTTTCCTTGGATTGTGTTAGAGAGAGAATTTGTGCTTTAGGGCTTGCGAGTTTGTAATTCTTAACTTTTCCTATTGTACCAACATTTGAGTTAATAATTACATTTCGGTTAAAATTTTACAACTTGATCTCTCCAAATAGGCACAAATGCTTCAATGCTACAAATTCATTTGAAAAGTATAGGCAAAGTATTACAGATGTTGGAGATCTGAAATATAAAATAGAAACTGAGTTTCTCTAGCACATCTGGTAGCATCTGCATAGAGAGGAAGAGTTAACATTTCAAGCCCAATACAACTTTTCTTTGGAACTAAGTAAATTATTTCTCTCTCCGCAGTACTGCCAGACCTGCTGAGTTCCTTCGGCATTTTTCATTTAAAAAGCGATTTATTCAGCATGGAAAAGTTAAATGATTTCAAAACATCCATTTTTGGAGTAGAGTTTTAATCATTTAAAAAGATGGACCATCCTTATCGTCCTTGGCCCTTACCTGTGCCTGGAACTGTAATTTTCTAATTGCTGTTGTTGGTATTTGAGTTTATGCTCCCTGCAGAGGGGAATGTCAAGCAATCTATTGCAAGCGCAGAGACTGGTGTTCAAAATTCGTGGTCTAAAGGATGCAGAAATGCTGAAGTGATAATTGTCCTTACGGGATAATAAATTATATATCACCACAACACAAAAGTAAACAGAAACTTTTGAGAGAGGTGTTCCCATTCATTCACAGCTGTGTTTTACACAATAAACTTGTTTTGCATAACAGACTTTCCAGACTAAGATCTAATCTGTCCTGCAATATCATCAGTTGGGACCATAACTATTCAAACTGAATCAGAAAAAACAACAGTTTTATAATATGTTGAAAAACAACGTAAATAAAGAAAAGGAAACCACTTGAAATATGAGCTGAGGAGGAATCAGCATCACTCTATCAGATGGTTGGCCATTTCAGTTTCATAATAAAATTTTACAAATGCCTTACAAAATTCCAATGGCAGATCACTTAGATAATAGGAAAACATACTAGCATGCAAAAACAATTTTGTTGGTCAGGATTACATAAATATATAGTGAAATTTTGCTGGACATGCCAAATATCAGATAGTAGAGAAATTCCAGTCTTCAAGTAAAAATCTGCCTATAATTCTAATACCAACCTTCGGAAGAGGAAGGGTGGTTCGTCTATGGAATGAACTTGGAGTCATAGAGATGCACAGTAGTCAGTGGAAAATTGAGAAACAAATTTGGAAGGAGATCTCAGTTATCTGTAAGAATAATAGAGTGGTTATGTAAGGGGATTTTAACTTTCCAAACATAGATTGGGACTGCCATAGTGTTAACGGTTGAGATGGAGAGGAATTTGTTAGGTGTACACAAGAAAATTTTCTGATTCAGTATGTGGATTTACCTATTAGAGAAGGTGCAGAACTTGACCTACTCTTGGGAAATAAGGCAGGGCAGGTGACTGAGATGTCAGAGGAGCACTTTGGGGCCAGCGACCATAATTCTATTAGTTTTAAAGTAATGATAGAAAAGAATAGACCAGTTTCGAAAAGTTAAAGTTCTATCTGTGAGGAAGGCCAATTTTGACAGTATTAGACAAGAACTTTTAAAAGTTGACTGGGGGCAGATGTTCGTAGGTAAAGGGATGACTGGAAAATGGGAAGCCTTCAAAAATGAGATGAGTCCAGAGATAGTATGTTCCTGTTAGGGTGAAAGGCAAGGCTGGTAGGTGTAGGGAATGCTGGATGACTAGAAAAATTGAGGCTTTGTTTAAGAAAAAGAAAGCAGCATAGGTCAGGTATAGACAGCAGATAACGAGTCAATCCTTCGAAGATTATGAAGGCAACAGGAGTATACTTAAGAAGAAATCAGGAGGGCAAAAAAAAGAGACATGAGATAGCTTTGGCAAATAAGGTTAAGGAGAATCCAAAAGGGATTTAATAAATAAATCAAGGACAAAAGGGTAACTAGGGAGAGAATAGGTCCCTCAAAGATCAGCAAGTCATGCCTATGTGTGGAACCGCAGGAGATGGGGGAAGATACAAAACAAGCATTTCGCATCAGTGCTCACTGTGGAGGAGGACATAGAAGATATAGAATGTGGGGAAATAGATGGTGACATCTTGAAAAATGTCCACATTACAGAGGTGGTGGTGCTGCATCTCTTAAAAGGTGGATAAATCCCCAGGACCTGATCAGGTATACCCTTGAATTCTGTGGAAAGTTGGGGAAGTGATTGCTGGGCTTCTTGCTGAGATATTTGTATTAACGATAATCACAGGTGAGGCGCAGGAAAACTGGAGGTTAGCTTATGTGGTGCCACTGTTTATCAAAGGTGGTAAGGACAAGTCAGGGAACTATAGACCAGTGAGCCTAACGTCAGTGATAGGCAGGTTGTTGGAAGGAATCCTGAGGGACAGGTATTTGGATAGGCAAGGATTGATTAGGGATAGTGAACATGGCTTTGTGCGTGGGAAATCATGTCTTACAAACTTGATTGAAATTTTGAAGAAGTAACAAACAGGATTGATAAGGGCAGAATGGTGGATGTGATCTATATGGACTTCGGTAAGGTGTTTTGACAAGGTTCCCCATGGGAGACTGGTTAGCAAGGTTAGATCTCATGGAATACAGGGAGAACTAGCCATTTGGATACAGAACTGGCTCAAAGGTAGAAGATAGAGGGTGGTGGTGGAGGGTTGTTTTTCAGACTGGAGACCTGTGACCAGTGGTGTGTCACAAGGATCAGTGCTGGGTCCACTGCTTTTTGTTATTTATATAAATGATTTGGATGTGAACATAGGACTTATAGTTAGTATGTTTGCAGATGACACCAAAATTGGAGGTGTTGTGGACAGCGAAGGTGATAGTCTTGGTACAACAGGATCTTTATGAGATGGGCCAATGGACTGAGGAGTGGGAAGATGGAGTTCAATTTACAGAAATGTGAGGTGCTGCAGTTTGGAAAGGCAAGTCGCTTAATGGTAAGGTCCAGGGGAGTGTTGCTGAACAAAGAGACCTTGGAGTACAGGTTCATTGTCCCTTGAAAATAGAGGCTCAGTTGGATAGGATAGGGAAGACGGCATTTGGTATACTTTCCTTTGTTGGTCAAAGCATTAAGTATGGGAGTTGGGACGTGATATTGCAGTTGTATAGGCTATTGGTTAGGCCACTTTTGGAATATTGTGTGCAATTCTGTTCTCCCTCCTATTGGAAGGATAATGTGAAATTTGAAGGGGCTCAGAAAAGATTTATAAGGATGTTGCCAACATTGCAGGTTTGACCTATAGAGTGGGGCTGAAAAGGTTAGGGCATATGAGATAGACAACATTGGAAGTGTACATGGTGGGTGGTGACTCCATGGCTAATGGTGGCATCCATGTCGACACACTGACACACTTGCAGTGAACAAAGAGACCTTGGAGTGCAAGTTTATCGCTCCTTGAAAGTCGAGTCACTGGTAGATAGGATAGTGAAGGCGGCATTGGGACGTCATGTTGTGGCTGTACAGGACATTGGTTAGGCCACTGTTGGAATATTGCGTGCAATTCTGGTCTCTTTCCTATCGGAAAGATGTTGTGAAACCTGAAAGGGTTCAGAAAAGATTTACAAGGATGTTGCCAGGGTTGGAGGATTTGAGCTATAGGGAGAAGCTGAATAGGCTGGGGCTGTTTTCCCTGGAATGTTGGAGGCTGAGGGGTGACCTTAGAGGTTTACAAAATTATGACGGGCATGGATAGGGTAAATCGACAAAGTCTTTTCCCTGGGGACGGGGAGTCCAGAACGAGAGGGCATAGGTTTAGGGTGAGAGGGGGAAGACACAAAAGGGACCTAACACAGAGGGTGGTACGTGTATGGAATGAGCTGCCAGAGGAAGTGGTGGATGCTGGTACAATTACAACATTTAAAAGGAATTTGGGTGGGTATATGAATAGGACAGGTTTGGAAGGATATGGGCTGGATGCTGGCGGGTGGGACTAGATTGGGTTGGGATATCTGGTCGGCATGGACGGGTTGGACCGAAGGGTCTGTTTCCATGCTGTACATCTCTATGACTCTTAAGTGCTAGGATTTACACATTAATGAGCCAAAAACTGCAACCCATTCTAAAGGACGAAAGACCAGCAAGTTTTAGTGGAGGTTCTGGCTGTAGGTTTGCTCAATCAGACGTTTTGTCACCATCCTAGGTGACATCTTCAGTGAGCCTCTGGATGAAACACTGGTGGTGTAGCTTGCTTTCTATTTACATGTCTGGATTTCCTTGGGTTGGTAATGTCATTTCCTGCTTTTTCTCAGGGGGTGGTAAATGGGATGCAAGTCAATATGTTTGTTGGATAGAGTTGGAATTCCGGTTGGAATGCCATGCTTTTAGGAATTCTCGTGCGTGTCTCTGTTTGGGTTGTCTTAAGATGGATGTGCTGTCCCAGTCGTGGTGGTGCCCTTCCTCATCCATATGTAAGAATCCTAGCAAAACTGTGTCATGACAGTTTGTGACTAGTTGATGTTGATATTGATACATCCTGGTGTCTAGTTTTCTGCTTGTTTGTCATGCAGCTTCGCATGTTCTGCATAGGGTCTTTTTCAAGTTCGTTAGCTGCTGCTTTAGTGTGTTGGTGGGTTTATGGGCTACCATGATGCCAAGGGGTTGGAGCAGTCTGGCAGTCATTTCCAAGAGTCTAATATAGGGGAGAGTGGCTCGGGTTTGTGGACACGTTTTATCTGCTTGTTTGGGTTTGTTGCTGTGTTCATTGGGTACCCTTTCTTTTTGAATACTCTGTATAGGTGATTTTCCTCTGCTCTGCGTAGTTCCTCTGTGCTGCAGTGTGTGGTGGCTGGTTGAAAGAGACTACATTGAGAAAGTGAGCACACTACTTGCAAATACGAACACTTACCAACAAGTGCCGATAGACCCGAACCCATAACTAGAGAACCAAATCACAGCCCTACTCAAAAACTTCAGAAATCTGTAGAAATAAATAAGACGGACTTCCAAAAAATGAACCTAAATGGATCCAAAACACCACACTTCTACACTTACCCAAAATACACAAACCAGGAGCCCCCCCCCACTCAGACCCACAGTCTTGCTACCTGGAACACCAACTTACAGACTGGCCCAGGAGCTACACCACAGACTAAAACTTAGTAGAAGACTCATGCCACTCCACCCAAGAATTCCTGAAGACCAAAGTCACCAAGATAGAAGAGGATGAAATGATGGTCTCCTTTGGCGTAACTGCCCTGTTCACATCCATCATAAGACACAGGAGTGGAAGCAAGGCCATTCGGCCAAGAGTCCAGTCCGCCACTTAATCATGGCTGATGGGTGTGTCAATTCCACTTACCTGCACTCTCCCCGTAGCCCTTAATTCCTTGTGAGATCAAGAATTTATCAATCTCTGCCTTGAAGACACCTAACATCCCAGCCTCCACTGAGCTCCATGGCAATGAATTCCACCACACTCTGGCTGAAGAAATGTCTCATTTCCATTCTAAATTGATGCCCTCTAATTTTAAGGTTATGCCCACGGGTCCTAGTCTCCCCACCTAACTTCCCAGCGTCCCACTCTTTCTAAGACAAGTATTGTGCATTATCTTGTAAGTTTCTATTAGATCTTTCCTCAACCATCTAAATTCTAATTAAAACAATCCCAGGATCCTCAGCTGATCATTATATGTTACGCCTAGCATTCAAGGGACCATACGCGTGAATCTCCGCTGGACACGCTCCAGTGCCAGTATGTCCTTCCTGAGGTGTGGGGCCCAATATTGGACACAGTACTCCAAATGGGGCCTAACCAGAGCTTTATAAAGTCTCAGAAGCACATCACTGCTTTTATATTCCACCCCTCTTGAGATAAGTGACAACATTACATTTGCTTTCTTAATCATGAACTCAACCTGCAAGTCAACCTTTATAGAATCCTGGACTAGCTCTCCCAGATGCCTTTGTACTTTGGCTTTACAAATTTTCTCACTGTTTAAAAAAAAAGTCCATGCCTGTATTCTTTTTTCCAAAGTTCAAGACCTCACACTTGCTCATGTTGAATTTCATTAGCCATTTCCTGGACCACTCTCCTAAACTGTCTATATCCTAACTCTCCTAAATCAACATCAATCTGGCCAAGGAAACACTGACTAGACTATTAAAACCAAGCACCACCAACTTCATCAGCAAGAACAATGTCATCAAGCTAATGGACCTATGCCTTAAGACACACTTCATCTTCAACAAAAAACCTACTGATAAGCCAATGTAACACCCATGGGATCTCCGATACCTGGGCTCTTAGCAGAGTCAGTAATGCAGAGACTCGAACAAATAGTTCTGCCAACCATCCAACCCAAATTCTGCATCTGCTGCATGGATGACATTTTTGTCATCTCTAAACAAAGCAAATTAGAAGAAACCTTCAAGACCATCAATAATACCCTTATTGGCATAAAATTCACTAAAGAGGAGGAAAACAACAACAAACTGCCATTCCTAGATGTTGCAGTAGAGCGAACAGCCAATGGGGGAACTTCAAACCAGCATCTACAGGAAAACAACACATACGGACCAAATACTGAACTACAGAAGCAATCATCCCAACACCCACAAATGAAGCTGCATCAGAACATTAGTTCGAAGAGCCACCACAAACTGCAGCACAGAGGAAAATCACCCATACAGTGTATTCAAAAAGAACGGGTACCCAAAGACAACAGTCCGCAGATTTCTCAACAACAAACCCAAACAAACAGACAAAACACATCCAGAAACCCTAGCCACTCTCCCCGACATCAAAGGCATCTTGGAAATGACTGCCAGACTACTCAGACCCCTTGGCATCTTGGTAGCCCACAAACCCACCAACACACTACAACAGCATCTAATGAACTTCAAAGATCCTACACAGATAACGAGCAAAACTAATGTCATTTACAAAATACCATGCAAGAACTGTAACAAACACTACATTGGAAAAACAGGCAGAAAACTAGCCACCAGGATACATGAACACCAAATAGCCACAAAACGACATGACCCTCTCTCACTAGTGTCCTCACATACGATGAGGAAGGACACCATTACGACTGTGTCAACACATCCACCCTAGGACAAGCCGAACAGAGAGACACACGAGAATTCCTAGAAGCATGGCATTCTAACTGGAACTCTATCCAACAAACACATTGACTTGGATCCCACTTTCCACCTCCCGAGAAAAGGAATAGGAAATGACTTCACCAAAGAAAATGACATTACCAACTCAAGGAAACCCAAACATATAAATAGCAAGAGGGCTACACCACCAGTGCTTCATCCGGAGGCTCACTTAAGATGTTACCTAATATGGTGATGAAACCTCTGAAAATGAACCTTCCAGCTCAGCAAGCAAATCTACTTCCAGGCGAAAGACTTAACAATTCAGATTTGTTCAATATATCACTGTGTGGCACTATAATCTTTTGCTATAAACTCTGTCTTATGATCGTATACTCCACAACCACCCGATGAAGGAACAGTGCTCCCAAATAAACCTGTTGGACTATAATCTGGTGTTGTGTTGTTTTTAACTTTGTCCACCCCAGTCCAACACCGGCACCTCCACATCAACATTTAGAAGACATTTGGAACTTGGATGTTGTGGCCATTTCGGAGACGTGCATGTGAGGAATGCATTTTGCAGGTTCCAGGGTTTAGATTGTTCATTAAGAACAGGCAAGGCGGTAAAAGAGGGGGAGATGTGGCCTTGTTAGTCAAGGATAATATAACAGTGGGTGAAAGAACTTTTGATGAATACTTGTCTACTGAGGTAGTATGGACTGAGGTTAGAAACAGGAGAGGATAGGTCACATGCTTGGAGTTTTTTTATAGGCTTCCAGAGTTCTAGGAAGGTGGAGGACAGGATTGGCAAAATGATTCAGGGTAGGAGTGAAAGAACAGGATGGTCATTATGGGGGACTTTAACTTCCCCGACATTGACTGGAAA
This sequence comes from Chiloscyllium punctatum, assembly GCF_047496795.1. NCBI lineage: Eukaryota > Metazoa > Chordata > Chondrichthyes > Orectolobiformes > Hemiscylliidae > Chiloscyllium > Chiloscyllium punctatum. Next base: position 61,764,969 of record NC_092786.1, read on the forward strand.
TAGTATAACTCTCATATGTCGGATGGATCAGTTTTTGTCCAATGTGTACAGGAGGGTTTCCTGACACAGTATGCCGAAGGGCGGACAAGAGGGAAGGCCACACTGGATCTGGTGCTGGGTAATGAACCAGGCCAGGTGTTCGATTTAGTTGTAGGTGAGCACTTTGGAGAAAGTGACCATAATTCACAGTTACGTTTAGTTTAACGATGGAAAGGAATAGGTACATGCCACAGAGCAACAGTTATCGATGGGGCAAGGGCAATTATAATGCGATTAGGCAAGAATTAGGATGTATAGAATGGGGTAACAGGGGGTGTGGATAATCAAAATGTGGAGCTGGTTTAGGGAACAGATTTTGCATGTCCTTGATAGGTATGTCCCTTTCCGGCAGGGAGGAAGTGATAAGGTAAGGGAACCGAAATTGCATCTCTTGTTAAGCAGAAGGAGGAGACTTATGTGATGGTGAGACAAGATGGTTCAGATGAGGTGATGGAGAGTTACAGAGTAGCTAGGAAGGATTTAAAGAGAGAGTTTAGAAGAGCAAAGAGAAAGCATGAGCAGTCTTTAACAGGTAGAGTATAGGAGAACCCTAAAGATTTCTATAGGTATGTGAGGAATAAAAGGATGACGAGAGTAGGAACAGGGCCAGTCAAAGACAGAAGTGAGAAGTTGAGTGTGGACCCTATGGAGATTGGAGAGGTACTAAACGAACATTTCTCATTGGTTTTAACTCAGGAAAAGGGGAATATTGTAGAGGAGAAGAATGAGATACGAGATATTAGACTAGAAAGGATCGGAGGTTAGTAAGGAAGACGTGCTATCAATTCTAGGAGTGAAAGTAGACAAGTCCTCTGGATGGGATTTATCAGAGGATTCTCTGGGAAGCTAGGGAGGAGATGGTGGAGCCTTTGGCTTTGAAATTTGAGTAGTCATTGCTTACATGTTTAGTAAGAGGACTGGAGGATTGCAAATGTAGTACCCTTGTTCAAGAAGGGCAGTAGAGATGACCCAGGTAATTATCAACCAGTGAGTCTTACTTTTGTTGTAGGAAAGGCTATGGAAAGGATTTAAGAGATAAGATTTATAATCATCTAGCAAGCAACAATTTGATTTCAGATAGTCAACACGGTTTTGTCAAGGGCAGGTCATGTCTCACAAACCTCATTGAACTTTTTGAGGAGGTGACCAAGCATGTAGATGAGGGTAGGGCAGTTGACCGGGTATACATGGACTTCAGTAAAGCCTTTGATAAGGTTCCACATGGTAGGGTGTTGGAGAAAATGCAGAGGCATGGAATTGAGGGTGATTTAGCAGTTTGGATTAGAAACTGGCTTTCTGAAAGAAGGCAGCGAGTGGTGGTTGATGGAGAATATTCAGCCTGGAGTCCAGTTACTAGTGGTGTGCCACAAGGATCTGTTTTGAGACCACTGCTGTTTGTCATTTTTATAAATGACTTAGACGCAGGCATATGTGGATGGATTAGTAAGTTTGCAGACGACACTAAAGTCTGCGGAGTAGTGGACAGTTTGGAAGAATGTTACAGGGGGGCTTGGATAAACTACAGAATTGGGCTGAGGTGGCAAATGGAGTTCAATGCAGCTAAATGTGAGGTGATGCACTTTGGGAAGAATAACAGGAAGGCAGAATACTGGGTCAATGAAAAGACTCTTGGTAGTGTGGATGTGCAGAGGGATCTTGGAGTCCATGTACATAGATCCCTGAAAGTGGCCACCCAAGTTGATAGTGCTGTTAAGGCATAAGGTGTGTTAGGTTTCATTGGTAGAGGGATCGAGTTCCGGAGCCATAACGTCATGCTGCAACTATACAAAATGCTAGTGCGGCCGCACTTGGAACACTGTGTACAGTTCTGGTTGCCCCATTACAGGAAGACGTGGAAGCATTGGAAAGAGTGCAGAGGAGATTTATCAGGATGTTGCCTGGTCTGGAGGGAAGCTCCTATAAGGAAAGGCTGAGAGATTTGGGTCTGTTCTCATTGGAAAGAAGGAGGCTAAGAGGTGATTTGATAGAGACATACAAGATGATCAGAGCATTAGATAGGGTAGACAGTGAAAGACATTTTCTTAGGATGATTACGTCAGCTTGTACGTGGGGGCATAGCTACAAATTGAGGGGTGATGGATTTCAGACAGACATCAGAGACAGGTTCTTTACTCAGAGTGGTAAGGGCATGGAATGCCCTGCCTACCAATATAGTTAACTCAGCCACATTAGGGAGATTTAAACAATCCTTGGATAAGCACATGGATGATGATGGGATAGAGTTGGGGGATGAGCTTAGATTAGTTCACAGGTCGGGGCAACATTGAGGGCCAAAGGGCCTGCTCTGCGTTGTAATGTTCTAAGTACACGAATAGGAAAGGTTTGGGGAGATATGGGCCAGGAGCAGGCAGGTGGCACTAGTTTAATTTGGGATTATGTTCTGAACTGACTGGTTGGACCAAAATGTCTCTGTCTGTGCTGTTTGATTCTATAACTGTTTAACAGGGCTTTAATAGATTGCATAGGATTCATAGGATAATTAGAACCCGTATCATTAAACAATTACAGGTCTCAACAAAACTTCCAGGACAAGTGCCCCAAGAAAATTACAGCAAAAATGATAATGTGGAAATTATTTGTATAAAATATGGATTACTCCAAGAAATACAATCAGATCAAAATTCAAATTTTACATCACAAATATTTAAAGAAATAATGAATAGACTAGGATTAAAATAACTTATACCTTCAGTTTATTACCCACAATCTCAAACAGCATTAGAAGGATGGCATCAAATTTTAAAGACTACAATCAACATTTGTGGTCAAAAATGCTCTGATAATTGAAGAAAGGAATTCCCTTGTCACTGTTTGCCATTAGGGATAAATCTACTGAGTCCACTGGATTCAATCCTTTTAATATGATATCGAAACATAATCTGAGAATAACTCAAATTGATTAAAGGAAAAATTAAATTATACACCAAAGTACAGTTCAAACCTATAGTTAGTCTGTCTGAAACTTGAAAATGAGAATGCTGTCCAAAGTCCATTTCAAAACTGCTCCACAAGAAATAAAAACTCGCGCTGTTATAAAGACCAAAGCTCAAAATATTATTGCTGGAGATCAGATATGAACCTCATTACCTGACGACGTAATTAAAAGTAAGGGTTACTGGGCCTGACCAAAATCAAAAACTCAATGATGTGACTATGTAGTGAATACTCGAGACAAGACTAAAGAATTCAAATTTAAAAATCACACAACAGTAGGTTATAGTCCAACAGGTTTAATTGGAAGCTTTCGGAGTGCCGCTCCTTTATCATATGGTCGTGCAATTAAACCTGTTGGACTATAACCTGCTGTTGTGAGATTTTTAAATTTGTACACCCCAGTCCAACACGGGCATCTCCAAATCTAAGAAAACTTCAGTGGGTCTTGTCATGTATTAGTAAGATATGACGACAGGAAGGATAATCAGGTGAAAAGTATGTAATGACAAAAGAAAGAGGGTGTGAAACAAAAGTCAGATTAATGGGAGAATGAATCAGAAATTGAAAATTCAAAGCTTGATCTTCCAACGATCAAATTGGATAACAAGGATACCACTAAAAAATGAAATGGAAAACTAAGCGGCTTATAAAAGCTATGATAGAATCATGAAATGATTTGCATGGACGGCCATGGGCAAAAACAAAAAAAAATGTCAGACCTACTTTACAGGAAAAGGTTCATCAGTCCATCATGTCTCCATTGGTCAAAAACAACCACCTAACTATTTTAATGCAATTTTCCAGTTCTTGACCCATAAGCCTTTTATGCAACAGTTATCAAGTACCCATCTAAATACGTTATGAGTGTACTGAAACAACAAAACTGGAGATCACAGCGGTTCAAACTGCATCCATGGAGAGGCAACACCCTGTTAAGTCAAGAGGACTCTTCAGATTGCTTTTCCTCACATCTTCTACAAACCTTCTGTCCCTTATCTTGAATCTATACTTCTATAGAGTCAGACATGTAAAGCACAGAAACAGACCCTTCTGTCCAACTTATCCACATTGAACAGATATCCTCAACTATCGTAGTCCTACCCGCCAGCACCCGGTCCATATCCCTCCAAACCCTTCCTATTCATATACCTATCCAAATGCCTTTTAAATGTTGCAATTGCACCAGTCTCCACCACTTCCTCTGGCAGCCCATTCCCCACACGCACCAACTGTGTGAAAACGTTGCCCCTTAGGTCTCTCAAATTTTTCCCCACTCACCCTAAACCTATGCCCTATAGTTCTAAACTCTTCCACCCCAGGGAAAAGACCGTGTCTATTTATCCTATCCATGACTCTCATGAGTTTATGAACTTCTATAATGTCACCCCTCAGCCTCCGACGCTCCAAGGAAAACAGCCCTAGCCTATTCAACCTCTCCCTATAGTTCAAAACCTCCAATCCTGGCAACATGCTTGTAAATCTTTTCTGAACAATGCTTCAACCAATAAAGGAAAGCACACCAAACACCTTCTTCGCTATCCTATCTACCAGAGACTCCGCTTTGAAGGAACTATGAACCTGTACTCCAAGGTCTCTTTGTTTAGCAACACTCAACAGGATCTTATATATGATATCAATGTAGGGATGCGTTACAGATTCAGGGAAAATGGTGCAAGTGGGAAGAGAATAAGGTCATGAACACAGGATCACTTCCAAACACACATCCAGCTCTCTTTGAAACATCATTTGGAATCCACCTTCACCTCTCTCCCAGGTAGTGCATTCCAAATCCTAACAACTGAGTAAAGAAATTTCTCATTGCACTCCTAGCTCTCTTGCTGACAATCTTGAAATTGTGACTCCTAGTTACCAATGTACCAACTAGAAACACAAATTCCTTTACTGCGTCAAAATTGCTCATAATTTTGAACACCTTAATAAGGCCACCTCAATCTTAACAGCTCCAAGGAGAACAAGCACAATTTCTCCCATCTTTCCTTGGTTTCTAAATTTTCTCATTCCTGGTGTCATTCTAATAAGACACCTTTGCACTTTCTCCAGGATTTTAAACAATCTCATCCCTCCTTAAATCAGGTGTTCAGAACTGAACATAGTTCTCCAAATGTGGTCTGACCAATCATTTGTAGAGGTGTAGCATCAGTTCCTTTCTTTTACATCCTATGCCTCTATTTGTAAACCCAAGGATCCTATTAGCCTTCTTCACAACTATTTCAACTTGCCTGGCCACCTTCAGTGAATTATATACTTGAACCCAGAGGGCCATCTTCTCCCGTACTCCCGTCAAAGTTGTACCTTTGAGCCTGCATTGCCTCTGTTTCTTCTACCAAAATGCACTCCCTCACATTTCTCTGTATTGAAATTCATTTGCCAGGCATCTGCTCATTTGGTCAACTTTGTCAATGTCACTCTGACATCACTTGGCGTCATCTTCACAATTCACTATTCTCCTTTACTGAGTTCCATCTGCAAATTAAAGATTTTTCCCTTTTTGTCTAACTATAAATCATTTACATAAATCAGAAAAAACATGTGTCCCAACACCAATCCCTGGGAAATACAACCTTCAAACCTTCTCCCATCTGAGAAATGCCCATCTATACCTACCCTCTGTTTGGTAACGTTTAGTCAACTTCTAAAGGGTGGCATAGTGGTTAGCACTGCTGCCTCAGCACCAGGCACCCAGATTCAATTCCAGCCTTGGGTGATTGTTTGGAGCTGGCACGTTCAGTGTCTGTGTTGGCTTCCTCCCGGGTTCTCTGGTTTCCTCCCATAGTCCATAGATGTGCAAGTTGGTAATGCTAAATTGTCCTGTACTGTTCAGGAATGTGCAGACTAGGTGAATTAGCCATGGGAAACGTAGGGTTATGGGGACAGAGTGAAGGAGTGTGTCTCAGTAAGATACAGGTTCAATGGGTCGAATAGCCTCTTTCTGCCCAGTAGCAATTCTACGGTTAATCACTATAATGCTCAGTTGCTCAACACCCACATAATCAAGAGGCCATTGTCACTATTTTCTAATTTTCTCAAGACAGAAACAAAATACTCAGTTAGTACTCTGCTTCAGTAAGCAGCTTACCCTGCTTATTCCTTATGGGCCCCATTCTATCTTTCACTAATACTATAAATAAATAAGATATATTTTAGTACCATCTTTCCTTTTGCTTCCTCTTACTCTTCCTCATTCCAGCCTGAACCAGTTTCCAGCATTTGAAATATTCTCCCTGATTTCTATCTATTCTGGTATGCACTATATGCGATCATTTCCTTTCTTATTTTCTCATCAAAGCAAGTACCCTGGATGACGGAGAGGATTGTATACCTTATATTTATTTCTCGTGGTTATTTAACTAGCCTGTTATTCGCCACTTGATCCTACTCATCCCTCATGAAAGTCTCCCATTTTCATCCAACAAAATGCGTTTCCAATTAACCTGTTCCAGTTCAGCTTTTAGATCCCTAAAATCTGCCCCTTTACAGTAGGGATCTTAACTCTTGACTGATTTTTAAAAATCCTTTTCCAACTTAATACTGAACCTTACAATGTTATGATTTCTATTTCCCAAATGCTCCCCCACAATGACATTCTCCACTTGGCCTGCCCCATTTCCTACAATCAGATCCAGAATAGTTTCCTCCTGGTAGGACTGGAAATGTACTGCTCCAGAAATCTCATTCACACACTGTAGGAAATGTTCTCCTTCTATGCCCTTTTTACCAATATACCCAACAGTAATTGAAATCACCAACGATCACAACCCTCCTTCTCCTGTAGGGTTCCATAATCTGCCTACAAATGCTTTCTTCTACTTGCTCCTCACTATCTGGAGGTCTATAATAAATACCCAACAAGGTCATTGCTCCCTTCCTTTTTCTCACCTCCAAACATACAGATTCAAATTCAGAAACTGTATCTCATTCAAGGGCTATGATGGTATCTTCGACCAAGGTCGCTTCACGTCCTCCCTTTTTACCCATCTTGTTTCTACTAAAAACCTTACAACATGGGGCATAAAGTATCCAGTCCTGTTCTGGCTTGAACCATGTTTTTAATCAATGCTGTTTCATATTCCCAGAACACTGTTTCTAGGTCCCCAATTTTGCTAACTAAACCCCATCCATTTACACGTATTATGTACAATTTAAACCTGTGCTTACCTCTTTCTTGCCCATTGGGAGGTGATCATTTCTTTGTTCACTGGTCAACACTTAAGCCTTCCCTCACTTCCTTTTCCCCATTTTCCACTGTTACCCTTCTAGGTATTTCCAAAACTGGGCTCATTTGTAAACCCAAGTTTAAATTCACCCCAGTATACTACTTACTCTCTAAGCCATGAGATTAGTTGCATTTCTACTCTTTCAAATAGCTTTCTCCATTTCCAAAAGTGATTCCAATGTTCCAAAAATCTAAACCCTCCTTCTACAACATCCCTCAAGCCACTCATTTACCTCCTTGACCTGCCTTTGCCTAAATGGAGAACCACATGGTAGTATTTCTGAGATTACTACCCTGGAGATCCTGTGTTCCAAACTGAAAATGATCCTGCAAGACCTCCAAGCTGACCCTCCCCAAGTTGTTGGTTCCACCATGAACCAGAACCACTGGTTGATCACTCTCCCGGAACTTTATCTAGACATACCATTCCTGAATTCCTGCACCCACGAGGCAACAGATATACAGGACTCTCATCTCGCCTGCAAACTAAACAGTCTATCCCTCGAACTGAGTCACGCATGACTACCACCTTTCTAATCTATCTACCAGTCTCTCTCTCTCTCTCCCCCTTTTCCCAGTGTAACCCTCGGGGAATATGGTGTGGCTTTCTTTCAAGTCATCTGCCCTGTCTCAGTCGAGTTGGTCCCTAAATAGGCATCCCTAAAATGTCATACCTATTGGAACACAGAACATTACAGCGCAGTACAGGCGTTTCAGCCCTCGATGTTGTGCCAACCTGTGAAATCAATCTGAAGCAAATCTATCCTACACTATTTCATTTTCATCTATATGTTTATCCAATGACCATTTAAATGCCCTTAAAGTTGGCAAGACTAATACTGCTGCAGGTAGGGCATTCCATGCCCTTATTACTCTCTTCTGTCCTATACCTATTACCCCTCAATTTAAAGCTCTGTCCCCGCCTCATTCCAGCCATCACCATCTGAGAAAAAAGGCTCTCCCTGTCCACCCTATCTAACCTGATTATCTTATATGTCTCAATTAAGTCACCTCTCAATCTTCTTCTCTAACGAAAAGAGCCTCAAGTCCCTCAACGTTTCCTCATAAGACCTTCCTTTCATACCAGACAACATCCTAGTAAATCGCCTCTGAACCCTTTCCAAAGCTTCCACATCCTTCCTATAATGCGGTGACCTGAACTATTAGACATGATAGGCAATGATATTACTGAACTAAGTCATTTTAGCTGCAATTCAGCTGTTCTTAGTGCCAAAACTAGACCGGTCACAGATTTCATATTATGATAAAGCCAATGTGGTAACAAAGGATTATTAGTTTCTGACTCCACAATCCGAAGCATGTGTTCAGAGGAATGAACAAATATGGTTTGTTGCAAAAATTCATTCATTAAAGATGTATGCAAGTTCCATTCACCGACAGAGACAAAACAAAATCAGCTTTTGTAAAACCAGGTGGACCCTAAATGTAAGTTCATGCTGACTGGAATGAAAAATTTGCCAACAAATTTTCAACGACTGTGTGCGCTAGGCCTGCTGCAGGTTTCCAGAGAAACCGAGTGAGAGCTGGAGGAACAGCACCTATTCTTCCAATTAGACACTGAACACTCTTCAGAACTCAACATCATTAAACCATGAACTCTGATTTTAATCACCCTCTTACCTCCCTATCACAGAATCTTGTTTATTGACGGCTTGCTGGAGGAAAGTTGGTCTATTTTCTGCTACTAACACCCTTTACTCTTCATTCTTATTTCTTTCCTACTACATTACACTTCCTTTATGTCTTCTACTGGGGCACCTTTACTGTCTGTTCCATTGCTCCTTTCCCTCCCCCAAATTATAAAAACCCTTAATTTTTCCTCAGCTTGAAAGAATCATACTGGTCTTGAAATTTTAACTCCGGTCGTCTTTCCATAGAGGTCTGTTTCTCCAGCAAAATGATTCTATTTGAGATCTCCAGAACCATTAGTAATTTGCTTTTCTTCTTTAAAAATCCAAGTACATTCGGTAATGGGTGTCAATAACATACTAAAGTCAGCCTACTGAATCCTTTTCCAAACTTCTGAGCTCCTTTTTGGAACAGTATATTGCCAGCAGCACAATATAGATCTGTAAATAGTCTGCTGTTAGTCTCAGTGACGTCAGCCCTTCTGCAGATTCTGATGAAAGCACTTGGATACCAATCATGCCGTTAAAATTTAATAATCCTTTTACAAACTGCTGAATACAAAGATGGAAAGGAAAGTGGAAACTTCTCATTTTAGAGAACTGCAGGAGTTTGCTTTGGTTTAGTTAAAAGCAACTTTTTAAAATGGCATTTTCAATTAAAATAAAAATCCAATATAATTTCACTGCTGGGAGATATATCAAAATCTCATTTCATGCAGTGGTTCCCTACAGGGAGGGCAATTAACCAAAACTGTACCAGCATGCACCAAAAAAAGACCGAGGCTGAGTTATGAAGCAATAAAAAGACCAATAAAGATTTCAAAAAGCATTCCTTCTCAGCACTTGGTGCCCAATCCTTCAGTCACCCAGCTAAAATTCTCACTCTCCTCTCACTAACAACTCTTAAGACAATTATTTGATGCCATCTGACAGTTTATCTAGTAAGACCATTTTATTGAGAAGTTCTACTGGCATTAGCCAGAATGTTGCTAAAACTGAACTGATACAGAGGTTTTGTAGTAGATAAAAAGGAAGCGTCTGGAGATTATGCATTAACAGGAAAACTATGGCACCTAACCTTAAATGTTAGCACTTCAAAAAAGGATCCAAAAAGACTGATCAGTGCTATTAATGTAGTTGTTTTTAAGGGTGTCACATCAAGTTGTATTTCTGTTGCCTGATAATCAAAATTGTTACAGAAACAAATTAATGACACGTTCAACCTGAAATACTATAATGATGTTAACTGAACAATCACGTTCGGCCAACCGATCAGCAGAGTTCAACGCAGAGCAAAAATTCTGTTTATGCATCAAATTAGGATATACTGGATCAATGGTATGCTTCCTTTTATCGGTAATGAGTACAGGAGTTGGGAGGTCACATTGCGGCTGTACAATATGTTGGTTAAGTCACTTTTAGAATATGGCTTGCAATTCTCTTCTCCTTCCAATCGGAAGGATGTGTGAAACTTGAAAGGGTTCAGAAAGGATTTACAAGGATTGCTGGGTTTGAGCTATAGGGAGAGGTTGAATAGGCTGGGGCTGTTTTCCCTGGAACATTGGAGGGTGAGGAGTGACCTTATAGAGGTTTATAAAATCATAAATAGGATAAATAGACAAGGTCTTTTCCCTAGGGTGGGGGAACCCAAGACTAGAGGACATAGGTCTATTTTATATCTTTCCCCTCTCACCCTAAACCTAAGGGACAACTTTTTCACGCAGAGGGTGGTATGTCTATGTAATGAGCTGCCAGAGGAAGTGGTGGAGGCTGGTACAATTGCAACATTTAAGAGGCATCTGGATGGGTATACGAATAGGAAGGGTTTGGAGGGATATGGGCCAGGTGCTGGCTGGTGGGACTAGATTGGGTTGGGATAACTGGTTGACATGGACAAGTTGGACCAAAGGGTCTGTTTCTGTGTTGTACCCCTCTATGACACCCAGTCATCCCTTCTCAGTTAAGCAAGTTTCCTTGGCTAACTTGTTCCTAGCTCCAGACTCCTTACCTTAAGAAAATAATGTGACTCGAATTTTTAAGAACTGTCCAGTGACTATAGTTCAAAGTGCACAAGCCTAGTTCATTAGTCTGTAAACAGTACTTCCAAATCTAGAAGCACAGACTGAGGCTAAATTTAAAATTCTGCCTGATAGTCTACACCTATTGACTATGAGAATATTATTTTACTGTGCATTCTTATTTTCTGCAGCACTGCAGGGATTTCCTCTATGTAGTTGGCATTGGTGTTAGCTTTTGAGAATAGGAAAGGACCTTCCGGATATGCCAATATTCAGAGGAGGTCACTCAAAGTGACACCAAATATGAAGATCAAATGGTGACTTGGCAGTGATCTCTCTCCATGTTTAAAATCTAATGACATTTGTTTATTTCCACCTGACAAAAAAACAAATTGAGCAAGGTGCAAATCGCAATAGTCCTACTAGATCATATGGCTGTTCTCTCATAAGAGGGTCACGACTCAGGATCGTTTAGTTTGACAGTCACCATACCTCATGCAAGGGAAGAGGCTGAGAATGAGTGTCCTGCGTGGTAACTGGTCCTTCAGCCAGTTATTGGTATCACCCAATCGCAAATCAGCTATCTAGTCAACTAAGCTAACTGACCACTGTAAGGATATAGGACTCATAATTGCACAACAATCAATCACATTTTCAAATAAAAACAACAGAATTACAAATGGTAGAAATCAAAAGTTTGCACATTCTCCCTGTGTCTGCATGGGTTTCCTCTGGGTGCTCCAGTGGGTTTCCTCCTACCGTCCAAAGATGTGCAGGTTAGGTGAATTGGCCATGCTAAATTGCCTGTCATGTTAGGTGAAGGGGTAAATGTAGGGGAATGGGTCTGGGTGGGTTGCGCGTCGGTGTGGACTTGTTGGGCCGAAGGGCCTGTTTCCACACTGTAAATAATCTAATCTAATCTAAAAACAAAACAAAAATTGCTGGAAAACTCTGCAGGTCTGGCAATATCTGTGAACAGAAAGCACGTTTGCGTTTCAGGTCCACTGATCCTTCATCAGAATGGGTTCTCCAGTTCTGAGGAAGAGTTACATTAAACCTGCTTTCTCCTCACTGATGGTGACAAAACTGAGTTTTTCCATCAAATTCTGTTTTTGCATCTGACCACAACTGCGTATTTGTGGTGCCCTCCTCTTATTGCTATTGAGCTGACAGAGTACCAATATACAAAAGTCTAAAATGTCATCCCCACTCACGGCAGAACTGATTTTAAGCGCAAATAAACACCTTCACTGCTCAGAAACAGAATAGGGCCTATCCAGCCTATTCATAATTTATTGGACAAAAGTTTATTTTACTCATTCTCTCTCACTTTGGGTTTTCTTGCATAAAACCTATAGACATTTAATCTCCATTACTTTATCATAAACCTTCCCTTTCACAGGCTCAGACCTATTATATTTCTATTTCTGCTCAGTTCTAACGAAGGTTTAACAGCTGAAAACATTAGCGACTTCCCTCTACAAGGGTGCTCCCAAATTATTTCAAACATTTCTTTTCTTAAGAGATCAGATTCAGAGCTTCTCCAGTGTTTTGCTTCTACAAATATTAACTTCTGTCTAATCTGTTGACCGACCAGTGTACTTTCAGTATCTTCCAAGCCACTTATTTTCACAATAAGTGCTTTTGCTATGCTTATCTGATAAAATCTGAAGTACAAATTATCACTGCCCCATTTTCTGTATTTAATTGTATTGGGTGTTGGACAGCATTTCTTCTGAAGTTTGGCAAAAAAATCCTTTTCCTAAACATTGCAATAATGATTTCTCTTAAAAAAAACACTTCTCAGTGAAATATCATTCTGTAAGGGAGTGACGGCTTCAAATGCAATTGCTGGGCACAGTCAAATACTTAAAAACATCTTTCACTTGGATGGTCACTTATAACATATTGACTATTATTTCAATTATTGTACACTATTAACAATATTTGAAATGTATTTGGTTACAGTCTGACTCAGCACAATATATAGACAGGGAATTGAAATCTAATCACAGTATATTTGATTTCTGAATGAAATTATTTTATAACATTGATACTATTAACATGTTTGATAGGTACTTGAAGTATTTGAGTAACAGATTTGACTTGTCTATAATCTAGATAACATTACAATACGATGTTTAAAAATCTCATGTATATGCAGGGAAACAAGTTTCTACAATTTACACAGACGGTTTTATTTTGGTATTCCAAAAAATTAAGTTGTATGTCGAAGGGGTAATAGGCCAGATTTTCTTTCTTCAGTTGAGTGAAAACCATTCAGTGACGACATAAATAAAATTATATTTATTCTAGCCTGGACAGACTAATGTTGAACAAAGCAATAACAGAAAAAAAAACTGAAAGCAACCGAGTAAATTTTTCTGTAACCAGTAAGTCCCCCCTCTGCCTTACACTTTTGTGATTATGCTACTATAGCAACAGCAATGAATGCTAAACAAATGCAATTAACCATTTAGGTAAATTCAGTTATTTGCATTTGATCTGAAAATCAAAATCCACAAATGCAAACTTTCCCAAATGGGAGTGGATAAATGATGCCGGCACTAGGTAATGATACATTGTAATATATTTTGAAAAGAAAATGATTCAGTGTTACAGCTGGTTAAATTATACTTCTCACACGCGACTCCATCAAAACAGGAAGACTCCACTTTAAATACCTGTTATGCACGCATACTACAATCACATAGCTATGTCAGACACACAGGAGAACTCTACATAATTAAACATTTGGTTTTGTAACGAGAGGAGGTTCACCTTATCAGGAGCCATTTGAATTAACTAACTGCACTGTGACTTTGCAAACCTCTCATTTTCAAGGGAGTTTTCACTTTAACTGTTCATTACCACAGGAGTTTAACTATGGATAATCTCATTCTGTTTAATTTCCCACTTCATTCCATCCTTGAAGGACTGCTTACCTGCAGGTGTGAAGAATTACACCCAACTATGAATAAAACTCAGCATTAAAGGGCGTTTCTCTGTTTCGCAAATTGTCCTGATTCATTGACCTTTTCCCCAGTCTCCTCAAAAAAAAGTAGACTGAACACCTCACCCGCCCAAGGCCTAAATAATCTTTAGCTGTTTCACTGATGACCTTTCTTCCATCACAAGATCAGAAATGGGGCCGTACATTGATAATCTCCCAGAGTTCCGTATTCTTCATGACTCCTTAAATACTGAAGCAGTTGTGTCCAAGTGCAGTAAGACATGGACACATCCAGTTTCAGAAGTGGCAAGAAACATCTGCAACAAACATGGTCCAGGAAATGACCACCTTCCCTTTCACTATTGCTGAATCCTCCACTACCAACATTCTGGGGGCTTACCATTAACCAGAAAGTGAACTGCACGAGGCACATAAAAACAGTGGATTCAAGTCCTATCTGCTCCAGAGGTGTGTCACCTGCCTGAATAGGTTGATTAAAAATCTCAATTTCCAGGGTTAGTCGAGTCAATATTACCTGAGTTTAGTTGGTGCAAATTCCCACTCATCCTGAATTCCTGACCAACTCCTCAGCTGTGCCAACGTGATATCAAAACTGGACTGGCTAACCAGATCCATGCACTCACTGAATGATCCTGAAAACTACAAAGTACTGTAGATGCTGCAAATTTAAATAAAAGCAGAAAATGCTGGAAACATTCAGTAGGGCAAGTTATATTTATGGAGAAAGATAGAGAGATAATGTTCCAGATCAAAGGTCCTCCCCAAAACTGGGATATGAGAGAGTTCATCAGACAGGAACAGAAGTAGGACATTCAGCCCATTAAGTCAGCTCTGGTGTAATCATTGTCACTCCATTTTTCTGCCTTTTTCCCATTACACTGGCTTCCCTTATTGATTAGAAATCTAGCCATCTCAGCCTTGAACACATTTTGTCATACAGCATCGACAGCCTCTGTGGCAAAGAATTCCACAGATTCACTACCATCATAGAAAATAAATTTTTCGTATCTGTATTAAAAATGCAACCCTTTACTATGCGATTGTATCCTCTGAAACTAGATTCTGCCAAGAAGGGGAGCAATCTTTCCTCATCTACCCTGTAAATCCTCTCGAAAATCTTAACATGTTTCAATAAGGTCACCTCTTAGTTTTCTAATTTACAGTGTGTGCAGGTCCAATCTACTCAACTTCTCCTAATAAGACAGTCCCTCCACACCCTGTTACAGGCTCATGAAGCTTCTCTGGACTGCCTCCAATGCAGGTGTACTTTTCCATAGAAAAGGAGACCAAAACTGTTCACAATATTCCAACAGTTGTCTGGCTAGTTTTTTTACTTATACTCCATTCCCTTTGAAATAAAGGCCAACATTCCATTTGTCTTTCGCATTACCCACTGAAAATAGATGCTAGCAATTTGTGCAGAAGGATTCCCAAATCCCTGTCCCGTAGCTTTCTGGAGTTTTTCTCCATTAAATAAAATTCAACCTCTGTATTCTTCCTGCTAAAATACATAATTTCATATTTTCCCATGAAGTATTCCAACTACCAAGGCATTTTAGCCATTCACCTAACTTATGACCCCCTGCTGACTGTCATCCTTATCACTTGCCTATCAACTTTTGTGTCACCCGCAAACTTGACAATAGTATGTTCACTTTCCTCATCCAACTCATTAATATATATTATAAACAACTAACTCAGCATTGATCCCTGCGGCATTCCACTACTCTCAGGTAGCTATCCTGAACATGCACCTTTTATCTCAACTCTGTGGTCTATTATTAAATCAATCTTCTATCCATGATAATAAAAAAAAATTTCAACACCTTGGGCTGTTACTAAGTACCTTATCAAATATTTTCTGAAAATCTAAACAGAGTACATCTAACAGATGAGAAGCTGAAACTTCCATGCCAAGTCAGTCATCTGTCTCCCCAGTGCCTGTCCACTTGCTCCAAATCAGGAGTGTGTTGGAATATTCACTGCTTGCCTAGATGGGGAGCACCACCAACACTCCAAAAGCTTACCACGGTCCAGGACATAGCAGCCCAATTGATTGGCACCACAGCCACCACTTTCACCATCCATTTCTTCCACCCAATGCACAATGGTAGCGAGGTATACAAAATGAATGCAGCAATTGAGCTAGATTCCTTCAAAGGAACCTGTCAAATATTTGACCTCTACTACCTAAAAAGAAAAAGGACAGAGGATACACGAGCACACTACCACTTGCAAGATCCCCTCCAAGCCACTCACCATCCTGACTTGGAAATATATCAAATATAATGTGCCTTCAATGTCAATGGACCAAAATCATAGAGTCCATATAGTGCAAAAGAAGCTATTCAGCCTACAAAGCCTGTACCAACCCCCCAAGGAACATTGTACTGAACCCAGCCCCTACACCTGCATTTTCCATGGATAATTCACCAAGATTGATCAAAGGGCTGATAGCAAATAATACTGAAGACTCAATTTCCATCCTCAGCCTCCAAACTACTAGATCAACTTGTGCACTGAATTACAGAAACATGTTCATTTATATAGTGCGTTTAATCTGAAAAGGCATCCCAACATGCTTCAGAGGTGCTAAAAACAAAATGTGATGCTAAATCATAGAAGGAAGTGAGGAAAATTGGGTCAAATGTTTGATCAGTGATGGACTAAGTATCTTAAAAGAGATGAAAAAGGTGGAGAGCTTAAGAGAGAGAATCCCAGAGCTTTAGATTCAGAAATGAAAGCACAACAATCAATCATAAAATAATTAAATTGATCAAGAGCACAAGATCTTTGAGGTTTGTAGAGCTGGAGGAGTTGGGAAAAGATAAGACCATAGAGAGAGAAAAAATGCAAAGTTTAAGGCTGAGGTATTATTTGCCTGGTAGCCAATTCAGGTCATTGAATACAGGAGTAATGGATGAACAGGATTTGACATAATTAAGCTCATGGATCACAGATGTCCTCAAGTCTACGGAGCATAGGCTTTGGGAGACCAGCCAGGAATGCATTGGAATAGTCAAGTCTAACATACAAATTGGTAGGAGTAGGCATTCGGCTCTACAAATCTATTAGTTCAAAATGATCCTGGCTAATCTGATTACTCCACATTCTTGCCTATTCATGATCATCTAAGAACCCCTTGTTTATCATGAATCAATCTTTCTGTCTTAAAAATATTCAAAGGCTCTGCTTCCACTTTCTTTCAAGGCACAGCACGCCAAAAGCTTAACCTTATCTGAAAGAGAAAAAAATTCTCAACTTAAATGAGTGGCCACAACTTTTAAAAGAAACCCTAGATTCTACCACTACAGGAAGCATCCTTTCCACATCCATGCTGTTGACACCCCTCAAATATCATGTGTTTCAATCAAGTCGCTTTGAACTTCTAACCTCCAGCAGATAGAAGCCTCATAAGACAACCCAAGTCTTCAATAGATTTGTCTGGTTCACCTTCTCTGATCTGCTTCCTTTCTTACATAAGGTCAAAACTGTACAAGGTACTCCAGTTGTGGTCTCAAAAATGCACCATGTGATGAAGCATAACCTTCCTATTTCTCTATTAAACTCCCTTCACAATAAACACTAACATGCTATTAGCTTTGGTATGCAAATAATCATACAAAACTGGAGTATTGCTGACAAAAGGCACATTGTGTCAAAGCTTTTCACCATGTACTCCAATGGACAACACTTTGGTATTCCTTGATGAAAAGATTCAACGAAATCAGTCTTCTTGCAGTAACTGTCATTTTTCAGTTTTGGTAGCTAATACTTTGTTAGCCTTCCTACTGACTTGTCCCCTGGAATATTAACCTTTCTCGATTCGTACATTAAGACACACAGTTCCCTCTGCAGCTCATAACTCTGCAATCTCTTGTCATTCAAGAGTCAAGTGATTGGAGATAAAACTTGTTTTTGAACACTAAGTGGCTCAAATCTGGACAGCAGTGCCTGAGGATATGGTGGAAGAAAATTCAGTCATGAGGTTCAAAATAGAATTGGAAGGGGAAAACTGCAGGTGTATAGGGAAAAAGCAGGCAAGTGTGAATTGAACAGCTCTAACAGAAAATCAGCTTAGAAAAGACAGGTCCTTCCATACTGTAACCAATGATTTTATATCGGACTTTATTTAAATGGACAGAAAGGCAAAGCTAGGGTTGCTCTGTTTGGGAGAAAAAGGTCGAAGATTTGATTAAAATATTCGGTCCAGACGGGTGACAGGCAGAAATTGTCACAGTTACTAGTGCTGTCACGGACAGATACATGCGCAGACAAATTGGCACAGATGAGGTCAAGTATGTTCCCTCACTCTCACTACAGACCCTGTCTTGCAGCAATGTTCCCTTGGAACCAAAGAATTTGATCAGAAGCACTGCTACCACCAAGACAGTCCTAGGACTCCAAAGGCGACTCACTTTCAAATGTAAACTTTTGGGCAGGAATGGTGATGTGGAGTCTGTGTCATTGTCTGTAAGGCAAGATTCCCTAAGTATGACTGTGTCAGGCTGCTGCTCAACAAGCCTGGGAAACAACTCTCCCAATTTCAGCATTAGCCCCCAGATGTTAGCACTTTGCAGGGTTGACAGGGCTGTCTTTGGCGTTGTTATTTCCAGTACCTAGGTCAATGCCAGCTGGTCCATCTCATGTGATTTCTTTGTTGAGACTTCACAGTAATTGATACAATATTGTTGTGCCTCTGGAGTCACATGTAGGCCAGACTAAGTGAGGATGAGAGATTTTCTTTCCTGAAGGATACTCCTGAGCCAGAAGGGTTTTTCAGACAATCAATGATTACATGACGAATCAGATCTTTTAAAAACTGAATTCAAATTCAACCGTCAGCTTTAATGGATTCGAACCCAGAACATTGGCTGAGCTCTTACATTAGGAGAAAGTGAGGACTGCAGATGCTGGAGATCAGAACTTAAAAATGTGTTGCTGGAAAAGCGCAACAGGTCAGGCAGCAAAGGAACAGGAGAATCGACGTTTCGGGCATAAACCCTTCTTCAGGAATGAGGAGGGTGTGCCAAACAGGCTGAGATAAAAGGTAGGGGGGAGGGAATTTGGGGGAGGGGCGCTGGGAATACGATAGGTGGAAGGAGGTGAGGGTGATAGGCTGGAGTGGGGGTGGGGGCGGAGGGGTCGGGAAGATGATTGCAGGTCGAGAAGACGGTGCTAAGTCTGAGGGTTGGGACTGATAAAAGGTGGGGGGAGGGGAAATGAGGAAGCTGGAGAAATCTGCATTCATCCCTTGTGGTTGGAGGGTTCCTAGGTGGAAGATGAGGCGCTCTTCCTCCAGGCATCGTGTTGCCATGGTCTGGCGATGGAGGAGGCCAAGGACCTGCATGTCCTTGGCAGAGTGGGAGGGAGAGTTGAAGTGTTCAGCCACGGGGCGGTTGGGTTGGTTGGTGCGGGTGTCCCAGAGGTGTTCTCTGAAGCGTTCCGCAAGTAGGCGGCCTGTCTCCCCAATATAGAGGAGGCCACATCAGGTGCAGCGGATGCAGTAAATGTGTGTGGAGGTGCAGGTGAATTTCTGTCGGATATGATAGGATCCCTTGGGGCCTTGGAGGGAAGTGAGGGGGGAAGTGTGGGCGCAAGTTTTGCATTTCTTGCGGTTGCAGGGGAAGATGCTGGGAGTGGAGGTTGGGTTGGTGGGGGGTGTGGATCTGACGAGGGAGTGGCGGAGGGAGTGGTCTTTCTGGAATGCTGATAGGGGTGGGGAGGGAAATATATCCTTGGTGGTGGGGTCTGTTTGGCGGTGGCGGAAATGATGAAGGATGATACAATGTATCTGGAGGTTGGTGGGGTGGTAGGTGAGGACCAGTGGGGTTCTGACCTGGTGGCGATTGGAGGAGCGGGGTTCAAGGGCAGAGGAGCAGGAAGTGGAGGAGATGTGGTGGAGAGCATCGTCAACCACGTCTGAGGGGAAATTGCTGTCTTTGAAGGAGGAGGCCATCTGGATTGTTCGGTATTGGAATTGGTCATCCTGGGACCAGATGCAGCAAAAACGAAGGAATTGGGAATATGGGATGGCATTTTTACAGGGACAGGGTAGGAGAAGGGGTAATCAGTTCCAACCTTCAGACTCAGCACTGCCTTCTTGACCTGCAATCTTCCTTCCGACCTCTCCGCCTCCGCCCCCACCCCCTCTCCCACCCATCACCCTCACCTTAACCTCCTTCCACCTATCGTATTCCCAGCGCCCCTCCCCCAAGTCCCTCCTCCCTACCTTTTATCTTAGCCTGCTTGGCACACCCTCCTCATTCCTGAAGAAGGGCTTATGCCTGAAACATCGATTCTCCTGTTCCTTTGATGCTGCCTGACCTGCTGCGCTTTTCCAGCAACACATTTTTAAGCTCTGAGCTCTTATATTGACAATACGACAAGGCCATTGCTTCCCCATGGTCTGTCCTGGGGAAGATGCTAAAATCAATTGATGAGGTTATAGCTTGACAGTTACAAATTTTAAGATAATCAGAATGAGTCAGTAGTTTTATGAAAGGGAAATTATGCTTCACCAATGTAAAGAAGGTAGCTCCCTAAAGGAGTAACCTGTCAAGACAACCTTGGCCACTTACTGTACTTGGTATTTCCAGAAGGCAGTTAACAAAGGGCAACGTAAAACATTACTACTAAAAATCAAGGTTGGGAAGGATATGGGCCAGGAACAAGTAGGTGGGACTAGTTTAATTTGGGACTTTGCTTAGCATGGACTGGTTGGACCGAAGGGTCCGTTTCAGTGCTGTATGACACAAGGACTATGGCTAAACAGGTCTGTCTGATTGACAGGATGGAACAAGTAGTGTTCCAGAGAAATCTGGGCTGGGGACTCAAATTTTAAAACTTATATCAATTAGATGAAGGGATCAAAGACATAGTAGCTAAATTTGAGGATACCACAAAGATAGGTAGGAAAGCACATTGTAAAAAGGACATAAGGAGGTTGCAAAACAATGTAAATAGATTGAGTGAGAACACAAAATCTAGCAGTAGGATATCAGAAAATGTGTAACTTTTATTCTTCTGGCCAAAATAAGGATTACTAAAACACAATGACTGCAGATGTTTGAACTGTACAGAGATCCAGGCGTTCTAGTGCATGAGTCACAAATGGTTATCATACAGGCACAGCAATTGAGATTAATGAAATGCTTTCCTCTATGATAAGGAGAATTTAACAAAAAAGGAAGCAATGATATGCTTCAATTATACTGGACACTGCGGAGATCAAGCCTCAAAAACAGTGTACAGTTTTGATCTCTTTATTGAAGGATGTATTTAAATACATTAGAAACAATCTGTAGCAGAGTACTGAAGGAGGAAATCAGAAGGCCAAAAACAGGGCACGATATAGCTTTAGCTGAGAAGATTAGGGTGAATCCAAAGAGATTCTTTAAATATATTAAAGAAGAAAGAATAACTATAGAGACAGAATAGGACATCTCAAGGACCTAAGTGAATATGTACATGTGGACCCGCAGGTAATAGGCAAGTCCTCAATCAATACTTCTCTTCTACTTATCGTGGAAAAAGACACGAAAACTTGGGAAAGTTAGTGGTGATATCTTGGGGACAGTCCATATCACAGTGGCATTGGACATATTAGAATATATGAAGGTGGATAAATCTCCTGGTCCCGACTAGGTATATCCTCGAAAACTGCAAGATGCTGGAAAGAAATTGCAGGGGCCCTGACTGATATTTTAACGTCACTGTTAGCCACAGGAGAGGTCTCGGAAGACTGTAGGGTAGTGAATGTTGAGCCCTTATTCAAGAAGGGATGCAAGGAAAAACCTGGGAACAATAGACCAGTAAGCCTAACATCTCTGCTAGGTACATTACTGAGAAAATTCTGAGGGATAAGTTCTACGTGCATTTGGAAAGACAGGGGTTGATTAGGTGTAGGCAGCATGGCTTTGTGTGTGGGAGATCATGCCTCATAAATTTGTAAGAGTTCTTTTCAGCTTGTACGAGAGGGGTGATAGATTGAAGACTGATGTCAGAGGCAAGTTCTTTACACAGAAATTGGTAAGGGCGTGGAATGCCCTACCTGCTAAGATAGTCAACTCAGCCAGATTAAGGAGATTTAAACAATCCTTAGATAAGCTCATGGATGATTTTGGGATAGTGTAGGGGGACGAGCTGAGAAAAGTCCACAGGTCGGCGCAACATCGAGGGCCGAAGGGCCTGCTCTGCGCTGTATTGTTCTATGTTCTAAGTGACCAGGAAGGTTGATGAGGGCACGGCAGTAGACAGAGTCTGTATGGATTTCAGTAAGGTCTTGGATAAGATTCCACATGGTAGGCAGCTCTTGACGGTTACATCGGGATTCCAGGCAAAGGAGTAGGAAGGGTGAAGGAAGGATGCTTGTCGAACTGAAGGCCTGTAACTAGTGGTGTGCCTTGGGTCGATGCTGGACCCATTACTGTTTATTATCTACATCAATGATTTGGATGAGAACGTACAAGGTATGATTAGTAAGTTTGCAGATGACATAAAATAGGCAGCATTATGGACAGCGAGGAAGGTTATCAGAAATTGCAGCAGGACCTTGCTCAGCTGGGGAAACAGGGCAGGAAGTGGCAAATGGAGTTTAATATAGGTAGGTGTGAGGTGTTGCATTTTGGAAAGTCAAATCAAGGGAGGAGTTTTATGGTGAGTAGAACAGAGGGACCTTGGAGTTCAGGTGCACCGTTCTCTGAAAGCGGAGTCACAGGTAGACAGGGCAATGTCTTTTGACAGACTGGCTTTCCTCAGTCAGGGCAATAAGTTGGGAAGTTATGTTGCAGTTGTACAGGACATTAGTGAGGCTGCATTCGGGAGTACAGTATTGTGTTTAGTTTTGGTCACCTTGCTAGAGGAAGGATGTTATTAAACTGAAAAGAGTGCATTAAAAAAGAAAAGAGGGTAGTACACATATGGGATAAGCTGTCAGCAGAAGTGGTTGAGGCGTGTACATTAACAATATTTAAAAGGAATTTGGAGCAAATACATGGATAGGAAAGGCTTAAAAGGATATGGGGGAAGTGGGGTTAGCATGGACGGACAGTTTGGTTGACATGGACCAATTTGGGCCAAAGGGCCTGTCTATGTGCTGTAGGACTCAAAGGAACTATTGGGAGATGGACACCTTGAATGAGCAGGTTGCCATATGAGAAATAAATTGTACAGACTGGGCTTGATTTCACTAGAGTTTGGAAGAGTAAGAAGTGACTAAAATGATGTTTTCTCTTGTAGTTGAGTCCAGAACTAGGCGCATCACTTTAAAATTAATGGTTTCTCTTTTGGGGAGGAGGAAGAGAAATTCTCTCTCAGTGGATTGTACAACTTTGGAATTCTCTGCCTCAGATGGCCGTGGAGGAGGAACATTAAATATTTTTAAGCTGGTGGTAGCTTGATTTTTGTAGGCAGCAATATCAAAGGTTATCTGAGTAGATGAGAATGTGAAATTCAAGGTGACTGGCATATCTCTACTCTTAATTTGTATTTTCATCTGTATGTTCATATGGAGAGACTTTTAGCAGGCACCTTAGGAAACAGTGCAAGGGCAAGAAAAAGTCATTGCAAGTAACGTACTATGAAAAATAGACAAGGTCAGAACCAGACAAATGCTGATATAAGAACACAGAAACAGGTGTCAACCATTAGCCCTTTGAATCTATTCCACCATTCAATACAATCATTGCTGATCATTCCTAGTTTCAGCTTCCTCCCCATACCATTTGAACCCTTTAGCCCCAAGCGTTATACCAAACTCCCTTTTTGAAAACATTCAATGATTCTGCCTGAACTGCTTTCAATGGCAGAGAATTTTAATGATGCACAACACTGAGGGTGAAGAAATTTCTCATCTTATTCCTAAATTACCCTGCATCCTTAGACTGTCACCGCTGCTTCTAGAGTCCCTGATAAATCAGGAACATTCTTCCTGCATTTATCCTGTCTAAACCAATTAGAATTTTACACTTTTCCAGGAGATAACCCTCATTCTTCAAAATGCCAGGGAATACAGTCCTAACTAATCCAGCTTCTCCCCATACATCATTCCTGCCATCCCAGAATCAGTCTGGTAAGCCTTTGTTGCATTTGTTCCAGTGCCAAATATCCTTCCACAAATAAGGAGACAAAATTTCTTCGCTGGAGTGTTACAGTCATAGTCATAGAGATGTACAGCACAGAAACAGACCCTTTGGTCCAACTTGTCCATACTGACTAGATATCCTAAATTAATCTAACCCCATTTGCCAGCATTTGGCCCATATTCCTCTAATCCCTACCTACTCATATACCCATCCAGATGTCTTTTAAAAGCTGCAATTGCACCAACCTCCATCACTTCCTCCAGCAGCTCATTCCATAGACACACCATCCTCTGAGTGAAAACGTTGCCTCTTGTCCCTTTTAAATCTTTCCCCTCTCACTTTAAACCTATGCCTCTAGTTTTTGTCTCTCCCACCACAGGGAAAAGACCTTGATTTTATATCAAAAGACCCTATGATTTTATGTACCTCTGTAAGGTCACCACTGAGTTTGATCACCATTTTCTCTCTGGGTAGAATGTCCTTTTTTTTGGCTGAGGGCAAGTTGCAATGAGTTTGCTGGAGGGTGAGAATAGGTGATTGGTTCGCTCCATATCTTAGCAAATTTGCCACTTTCATTGTCATGACCAACCCAATGGGGAGTATCACATTATATTTCCATACAATCTTAACAGGCACCAGTTACAGAATCACAGTTCCCTCAATCAGGCAAATGCTGGAAGACCAACATCCCTTGTAGCCGAGTCATCTTTAACAGCCTGCAGTGCATCTGGAGGAGTGCAAGCATCTGCCCTGGATGGTGATGGCTACCATGTGCAAATTGGCAACTGGCTATTCTGACAGGGATATGGACGTCCTGCATGATGGGATGGTGCACAGTGGAACGATGTTAGAGGCTGAGGAACAACCAGATAGAAATATATAAAATCTCGAGAGGCATGGATAGGGTGGATAGGAGGAGTCTTGTTCCCAGGGTAGAAATGTCAAATACTGGATGGCATTCACTTCTTGGTGACTACCTGTTTGTACCATAGGGATCAGTGCTTGGGCCCCAGCTATTCACAATTAATACACAGTCGGTTCTGATATAACCTGATACAGAGGAACCTCAATCATCCGGCAAGACCACAAGGTCCCGAAGCTCGGCTAAACTATGTCATCCGGCATTCAATTATCCGGAATTTGAGTAACTGAACAAAACACTCCCCATCTGTGTCCTTTGGATAACTGAGGTTCCTCTGTAGTCCCATTCTTGTGCAATCTCACGTTATAAGAAAATTATGCAACAGCTGCACCATTTAACAGGGCTGGAATCGTGTTAAATCCAATACAGATAAGGAAAGTTCACATTCTTCAAATAAGGTCTAAATTCTTCAATTGCATTAAAGCGAATTCACGATGAAGAAACATGCGTTACAGAGGAACTGTCTACATACACACACACACACACTAGAAAAAATAGAAAGGCAGAGTATTATCTAAACAGTGATATATTGGGAGTATGGATGCAAAAAAGGAATCTGAGTGCCCCGTACACCTGCCAATTAACAAACAGGCAGGTACAGTAAGAATTAGGGAAAAAATGACATATTGGTCAGTATGTTAGCCTTCATTGCAAGATGTTAGGAGTCCAGAAGTAGAGATACCTTACTGCAGTTACACAGGACCATGGTGAGACCACATTAGCCATTGTGCAAGTGCAGCAAAGGCTGATCGTGGGATAGTAGGACTGTCTCATGAACAGTAATTGGTTTAATTGGGCCTGCGTTCATTACAGCTGAAAAGGACAACAGGATGTTGAATTGAAATGTATAAATTTCTAACAGGACTAGATGCAGGGAGTCTAGACCAGCAGTCAGAATTTCAGGATAGAGGGCTGAGATGAGAAAACATTTGTTCACTTAGATGGTCAAAGTGGAATTTGCTATCACAGAAGGTTGTGGAGGCCAGGTGACAGCGTATTCAAGAAAGGGATTGATAAATTCAGATTTTAATTATATCATGGGGCATGAGAGAAAGTGGTAGATATGACATTAAGACAGAGGGTCAACTATGAACATACTGAATGGCAGGGCAGACTCGAAGAGCCAAATAACAACTCCTGCTTCCAGTTTTTATTTTAGAAAGCAATTAAGAGTTCGCCACATTACTGTGGGTCTGGAATTATATGTAGGTCAGACTAGGTAAGGAGGGTAGCTTGCCTTCCCTAAAAGATCATTAATGAACCAGTTGGGGTTTTCCAACAATCAAACATGATCTCATGGTCATTAGGCTTTTAACTCCAGATCTTTACTCCTTTCAATCTGCCATGATGGGATTCAATCTGGGTCCCGCAACATTACCTTATTCTCTGATTATTAGTTCAGAAATAATACCACTATGCCATTGCTTTTCTCAAGAAAAACAGCTTCATTAAAAGAAACCAGACACATACTAACCAACAAGATTAGGCTCACAGCTCATCACTATTCTTTTAAAAAAAGGAACCTGAATGAGTCAGACTCATTGTCAGTGTTCCATTCAACAACTAGCCTCCAATAGAACTGGAATGGATACAGCACACACAGTGGCCATATGCCCATCAAATCTGTGCTGGTGTCGGCATTCTGCAAGAATAACTCAATCAGTTCCATTCTCCTGCCTTTTCCACTTAGCCATGGAATTCTTCCTCATCAGATAATCTTTCCACTCGCTTGAAAGCCAAGTCTGATTGTGCATTCACTAGATTCTCAGTTTGTGAATTAGAGATTCTAATTCATTACAGAAAAAGGATTTTCTACAAGACATTAATTTTTTTGCTAGTTACCTTAAATCTTGCCCTCTGGTTCTCAATCGGACTTATCGTCAACCAGTCTCTCCAGATCCTCATGAGCTTGAACACTTTTATCCAATCTCCCAACAATCTGTTCTTCAAGAACAGCCGCCGTTTTTCTAACGTACCCACATAACTGAAGTGTCTCATCTCTGGAATCATTATTGGGAAACTTTACTCCATATTTTCTAATTGTCTTCACATCCTTCAAACCACAGAAATGTTGAAATGAGCCATTCAACCCATCCCATACGCACTGATTGAGTAAACTCGCTGCTACTCTAGTCCCACGTACTAGCCCCTTATCTATACCTTGCAGGTTCCAGTGTTGCAGGGGCAGATTTAGGTTCCATTTAATTAAGTAGAAGATTCCTGCCTTGACCATCAAGCAAGACAGTGAATTCTAGACACTCACCACCCTGAGTGAAAACATTGCTTGTCACATCCCCTCTGATCCTGCTACCTATCAGAGAGGACGTTTCCTGAACGTTTCAGGGAACACCTCTGGGACACCCACACCAACCGCCCCGTGGCTGAACACTTTAACTCCCCCCTCCCACTCCACCAAGTACATGCAGGTCCTTGGCCTCTTCCATCGCCAGACCCTGACCACACGATGCCTGGATGAAGAGCACCTCATCTTCCGCCTAGGAACCCTCCAACCACAAGGGATGAATGTAGATTTCTCCAGCTTCCTCATTTCCCCTCCCCCCACCTTATCTCAATCCCAACCCCCAGACTCAGCACCGCCCTCTTCACCTGCAATCTTCTTCCCAACCTCTCCACCTCCACCCCCTCTCCGGCCGATCACCCTCACCCTCACCTCCTTCCACCTATCTTATTCCTAGCGCCCCTCCCCCCCTACCTTTTATCTCAGCCCGCTTGGCACACCTGCCTCATTCCTGAAGAAGGGCTGATGCCCGAAACGTCGATTCTCCTGCTCCTCGGATGCTGCCTGGCCTGCTGTGTTTTGCCAGCACCACATTTTTCAGCTCCTGCTACCTATCACCTTGTATCTATGCCGCCTGATAACCAACCTTGCCACTGAAGAAAAACAGTTCTTCCCTCTTCACTCCTCAGCCTCCTTGAAGGAAAATAACTGGAGCCAATTTAACCTTTCCTCAGAGCACAACTGAGGAACATGTTACTAAGCCTTGACAATCTCCTCTCTATTCTTTCTCGAGCAATTCTGTCCTCCTTGTAATGTGGTGAACAGACCTGTATCCAAAATTCAGCTGTGAACAAACTAGTGTTTTATACAATTCCAACATAGAACATAGAAGAATACAGCGCAATACAGGCCCTTTGGCCCTCGATGTTGCGCCAATCCAAGCCCACCTAACCTACACTAGCCCACTATCCTCCATATGCCTATCCAATGCCCGTTTAAATGCCCATAAAGAGGGAGAGTCCACCACTCCTACTGGCAGGGCATTCCATGAACTCACGACTCGCTGAGTAAAGAATCTACCCCTAACATCTGTCCTGTACCTACCACCCCTTAATTTAAAGCTATGCCCCCTCATAATAGCTGACTCCATACGTGGAAAAAGGTTCTCAAGGTCAACCCTATCTAAACCCCTAATCATCTTGTACACCTCTATCAAGTCACCCCTAAACCTTCTTTTCTCCAATGAAAACAGCCCCAAGTGCCTCAGCCTTTCCTCATACGATCTTCCTCCCATACCAGGCAACATCCTGGTAAACCTCTTCTGCACCCGTTCCAGTGCCTCCACATCCTTCCTAAAGTATGGCGACCAAAACTGCACACAATACTCCAGATGCGGCTGCTCCAGAGTCTTATACAACTGCAACATGACCTCAGGACTCTGGAACTCAATTCCTCTACCAATAAAAGGCAGTACGCCATATGCCTCCTTCACCGCACTATTTACCTGGGTGGCAACTTTCAGAGATCTGTGTACATGGACACCAAGATCTCTGCTCGTCCACACTACCAAGTATCCGACCATTAGCCCAGTACCCCACCTTTTTGTTACTCATACCAAAGTGAATCACCTCACACTTACCTACATTGAACTCTATTTGCCACCTTTCTGCCCAGCTCTGCAGCTTATCTATATCCCGCTGTAACCTGACACATCCTTCCTCACTGTCCTCAACTCCACCGACTTTCATATCATCCGCAAACTTGTTCACCCAACCTTCTAGTCCCTCCTCCAGGTCATTTATAAAAATGACAAACAGCAATGGTCCCAAAACAGATCCTTGCGGAACACCGCTAGTAACTGCCAACATTATATCTTTGCTTTTACATTCAATGAAGGCAATTATCCCATGCATCTTCTTAATCATTGTATTTCTTCTCAGAGGATTGTGCATCTTTGGAGCTCCTTGCTACAGAGAGCTGGGTAGACAAAGTCTGTGCATATATCTAAGGCTGAGACAGATAGATTCTTGATCAATAGGGAATCAAAGATTACAGAAAAACCCGCAGGATGGTAAACGTGACAAATATCTGATCTACCCATGATGCTACTGAATGGTGCAGCAGGCTCAAAGGGCTAAATGCCTACTCTTGTTCATTTTTCTTATGGTTTTAATTACCTGTTCTACCATCTTTGGGGACCCGTGGACACAGACTCAGGTCTTTCACTTCCATCCACCATCTCAGCACTCTCCCAATTACTGGGTATTCCCTTGCTTGGTTTGCCCTCCTAACATCATATTTCTCCAGACTGAATTAAATTTGTCACTTTCCTGCCCATTCAGCAAAACCGTTGAGATGAAATCAAAAGCCATCCTCTTGATTATCACCTACCTGGAAAATCTTTCAGCCGATTATGCCTCCTACACTTAAACCAGAATAATTGTCATATAAACCACAAACATCAAGGAACCCAACACTGAGACCTGTGGATTACTACTGGATATTACCTTCCATTCACAAAAGCATCCATTGACCATTTCCTGCCGTATCCTGTCACCGAGCGATCTAAATACAATCTTTCTTGAAGTTAATGCCCAGAACTGAATGCTAGACTCCAGCTTTTATACAAGCTCAACACAACTTTCTTGCTCTGTACATTTCTATTCTAGATAAATCTCAGTGGGCCATATATTGTATTAGTCATTATTTCAACTTGCTGTCTATATTTCAACGATGTGTATACGTATATCCCAAGATCCCTCTTCTCCAGCACCTCTTTGGAACTGTATCCTTTACTGTATATGGTCTCTGAATTCTTCCTAGCAAAACAAATCAATTCTCATTTACCCACATTAAATGTTGTCTGTCACTTGTACATCAATCTATGTCTTTTCTTTCAGTTTAATGCTATCCACACCATAGTTTACAATTATTTTCAATTTCTGGGTCATCTGCAAAGGGTGATATCGTACTCTATGATGTCAAGTCTAGACCATGAGGGTACATCAAGAAAAGCAGGCAATGTTGTTGTCAAGCTAGAGCTCGAACAAAAACTGTAAGAGGAATTAACTTTTTACAATAATTACTGTATGCCCAAGTGAAGTTACAAAAATGACCAGGGGTCAGAATACTATGGTAAGTCTTAAATCCAAGACGCCTTTTTACAATTAACTTCAGAATCAGACATTTTAGAATTCCATCAAGACAAAAAAAATCTAAATGGCAACATCTAACCGGGAAAGTCCTTAATACGGCATGCTGAATTTACAAATCTTTTCCTCCAATTTCAGCTCTTCCCTCTGAAGGCAAGTACTTGTGTTAAGTGACCGAAGCTTCTAAAAAGTAGAGTAAAATTCATGGGATTTAATCCACCATACCAGTCAAAAATAAAACACACTGAGTTACAGTGACCCAACAAGTACAACCATACACACAGTTTCAGCTGTGAGACGCCAAAGTGAAAATGAATTACCTTAATATATTCACTGTAATTCTTATCACAGTGCAGGTAATGTGCTTCCCCTAAAACATTGGAATTCAGAATATCCCAGAACCGCCACTTCTCAAGATGTTACCCTCACAGAGTATAATTCATCATTGCCTAAACTTCCAAAGCAGCAATTGCATTAACTATCTTTCCTCCAGTTTGGCAGAGGAACGCTGACCTTAGATACTTATGAATAGATAACTACAAATTTCCCCCTTAAATTGCAGTAGAATAGACATGGACACGTCAATTCTACTACAATTTATGTATAATCAACTCCTATCTTACCCAACTACACAGGACTATTCGGGAGAAGACCAATGAAATAAAGCAAATAAGGTAAACGATCTGCCACAAATTTACTATCAAGAGCAAATCCCACCCCTCCTTCTGAAGTCATGAAATTCGTGTTTTTTGATCTACATTATTGCAAATTCTCCCATTTAGCTTTAGTAATGTGTTCATATTAATCTGGAAAGATACACAAAACACATCAATTTGATAAATTATAATGAAGTAACCAAATATATTGTACTGAAATATGAAAACTATTGCTCTAAACCAGATAAGGAAACTCAGAACTAAAATGGTCAAATTTCTGCAAAACATAAAACAAAATATCCAAAAAAAAATTCACCTAGTTGTTACAATGCTCATTGGATTTGTTGATTAGATATTTCATAGTGTAGCATGATAAACTTTGCAACCCAGCAGACGCACTCTATGCAGAAGGTCGGGACAACTAAAAAAAAATTGTCAAGTCAGAACTGCTCTATCATTCCTTTGGGTCAATAACAACATTATCAATTGTAGGATAGTCAGTTAAGAATAAACTACAACCGCTTCAAAATAAGCAAATATCAGGATATCAAGGAAACAACTTCTATTAGGATTGTATAGACATCAGTTTGACCATACCTCATCCAGCTCAGTCTGCAAAGGGAACTGGAACTGCAGATGGGAAAAAATACATTAGTGTAAATGGGATTCAAAAATAAACTCTCATTTGAGAATAGCAAAATTAGATTTATACCTAAAGTATTAATTTGTGAAAACACATGCCTTAGCTTTAAATATCTGCCAGTTTGGGTAACAAGAATACAAGCATTCTGAAAGATTACGTTTTTTCCAAGCAGTTTTATGTTAAGCTTCTAACAGTCAACAGTTTACACCATCTACAATAGATTCGCTACAAATTTAATCAGAATCACCCAAGAGGATGACAGCAGCAATATCAGATTAGTTTAGCAAGTTGCATTCACTTACAATCATGGCCATCTGATTTCTGAAATAAACTTTGAGCTTAAATTCTTCAGTTCAGGTCTTCATTGACTTGTTCCTTCAGTTCTTCTTAAAAGGGAATTATCCAATTTTATTTAAAACTAACATAATTATGGATTTCTGCATTCATCTCATTACTTGTGGCTTTTATCAACTTGGCCCATTTAAAATAAAAGCAGAATGGATGATCTAACAGCTCTTCAGATGTTAGCTGCTTAACTATCTGTCCTGATACTGGACTTAGTGCTATAAATTCTTAATAGTCTTCATCTCTAAATAAAAGCAAATACGTAAGACTGCCTCCAAAAATGAGTCACAAGGCTGAGAAAATTATAATCATCCTTAATGTGCCACAATCATGTCAAACTCCTCTGCAATTACAAATCAAAATAACTAAATTGCCAACCCTGCCCCACAGATCGACATTATAAACAATAATTTGAAGAGGGAGAAAACCTATCATCAGCAAGTTAGCAGATTTACGCAGCCAAACTATTTTAACAAACTGAGAAACTAGGCATGCTGAGTCCGTAAACTCTTTTCATATGGACCTGCTTTGAAGTTCCTCCATTTTTATTGTACTCCAATGCTATACTTTCCATTCAAATTAGCAATGTGAGCTAAAATTATATAAAATGACACTTTATTAAAATAAAAACCATGGTGTTTGCTAAGGAAAAACTACTATGAACACATTGCCCTGGATAAGAAATTTTTAAATTTGTCCACAGCATCTGGGCATTGCTCGTTGGGCCAGCATGTATCGGTCATCCCTAAATGCCCTCAAGAAGGTCATGATAAGCAAGACAACAAGAGAACTACGTCACAGTAGTTCAATATAATCTCTCACAGCCAGTAGGACAGCTGTAGAGATCAGTAAGCTTTACAAGTCCCAGAGTCGGATCAAAATATGAAGGCTACATACAAAAGCAGTGCTTTGCGATACAGCAAACCAGATGATTGGGGAATTTCTAGGTTGCTTGTGTGGCAAAGATATGCTGTTGCTACTGGACAGTGAGTCACCAGATCTAAGTGCTTACCAATTGCAGATGTAAGATTGAACTTGTTATCAATTGTAAAAAGTCAAGTTTAAAAATGAACAAGAGAATTCGCCAGATACCCACCATTTCCTTTATCACTCAAAAGGATCCACTCTTGTAAAAATAAGGTGAGTACAAGAGGAACAGAGACAAGGAATGATTTCATGGTCTCCTTTATGCAAGATAAATTTCTTCCTAGTGGCACTATGGGTGCATATACACCTTGAAGACTGCAAATGTTCAATAAGGCAACTCTCCAACAAAGGGCAAATAATAATGGGCAATAAACACTAGTTCAATGATACTGCATTTCATGAACAAATTTTTGAAAAGTTATTTTTACTTCTAAAAAATCTAGAAAAAGCAAAGTAGTTAACCATAAAAGTTCAAAGCGTTAGTCACATTTCCTTCCCATAATCCTTTTTATTGTTGTTATTTTATTCAAGGCATAAGAGCTGTTGGTTCAGATGAGGTATTGCTTTTGCTGAATTTAAAGCAGGCATTCAAACAGTCTTGATGACTGACTCACACTGCTGAGGTTAATCTAGCTTCCTCCCGCTGTCTGCACAATCCCTGGATATAAGTACTATAGTTTTTCAAAAGTACTTGACTTCTTCCCTTCAAACACAGGGCAACAACTTTCCATCACGAAACAAGAAAGGAAATCAATCATATAACATGCCCATTAAGATCTGCATTCACCTCCCACTCTACATTTCTTCATGCAAGGAAAACTACAGGCAATGAAGCCACATTCTGCTACTTTGTGTCACATCAGAAAAGGACAAGAAACTTACAATGAATTGAAATCATAATTCTTTGCATTTTTACTATTCAAATTTCTTAGCTATTTTGTAGAACAGATTCATAATGAAAGAATGAAGGAAGAGTTGAGTCAGAGTAACCATCTTCCAAAGCATACAGACTTTAATGGTAAACTCCCACTTGTCAAGTGATACACATTGCATTACCAAACTGAAATCACTTTTTTGTCAAAATATCAAAATGAGCGGCTGGTTTACAATAGCAAAGAGTTGTTTATTCAGTCAGAAAATACATTTACCTTTAGAATCATTGAGATCTACAGCAAATAAAAAGGCCCTTTGACCCATCACACTTACACTGGTCAAAACCAACCATCTAATTATTCTAATCCCATTTTCGAGCACTTGGCCTATTGCCTTCTATTAGGTTAAGATCAACATATGTGTTGCAAATTCACCTGCACCTCCACACACATCATTTACTGTATCCGCTGCACCCGATGTGGTCTCCTCTATATTGGGGAGACAGGCCGCCTACTTGCGGAACGTGTCAGAGAACACCGCTGGGACACCCGCACCAACCAACCCAACCGCCCCGTGGCTGAACACTTTAACTCCCCCTCCTACTCCGCCAAGGACATGCAGGTCCTTGGCCTCCTCCATCGCCAGACCATGGCAACACGAAACACGACGCCTGGAGGAAGAGCGCCTCGTCTTCTGCCTAGGAACCCTCCAACCACAAGGGATGAATGCAGATTTCTCCAGCTTCCTCATTTCCCCTCCCCCCACCTTATCTCAGTCCCAACCCTCGGACTCAGCACCGCCTGCTTGACCTGCAATCTTCTTCCCGACCCCTCCGCCCCCACCCTCTCTCCGGCCTATCACCCTCACCTCCTTCCACCTATCATATTCCCAGCGCCCCTCCCCCAAATTCCCTCCCCCCTACCTTTTATCTCAGCCCGTTTGGCACACCTTCCTCATTCCTGAAGAAGGGTTTATGCCCGAAACGTCGATTCTCCCGCTCCTCAGATGATGCCTGGCATGCTGTGTTTTTCCAGCACCACATTTTTCAACTCTATCGCCTTCTATTCCTTGGCATTGCAAGTGTAGACCTAAATACTATTTAAATATCAGAGATCCTGTGTCTACCACTCTTGTAGACAGGCAGGAGACTGGAAAAACACAGCAAGCCAGGCAGCATCCGAGGAGCAGGAGAAACCTGTGTGCAATTAGATAGTGTGTTCGGCTGTTAACAGAAAGGTTGAGGTTTGAGACCTCCCAGGGACGGGGTGATCGCTGCTCTCACTCCAAGCACTGTGTTTTGGGCAGCATGGTGGCTCAGTGGTTAGCACTGCTGCCTCACAGCACCAGGATCCCAGCCTCGGGCGACTGTCTGTGTGGAGTTTTGACATTGTCCCCGTGTTTGAGTCAGTTTCCTCTGGGTGCTCTGGTTTCCAAAGATGTGCAGGCCAGCTGAATTAGCCATGCTAAATTGCCCATAGGGTTAGGTGCATTAGTCAGAGGGAAAATGGGTCTGGGTGGGTTACTCTTCGGAGGGTCGGTGTGGACTGGTTGGGCCGAAGGGCCTGTTTCCACACTGTAGGGAATCTAATCAAAGTTGACATTTTGGGTGTAACCCTTCTTCAGGACTGGGGGCTGGGTATAGGGGAGCTGCAGATAAAGGGGGTAGTGAAGCCAGGATAGGTGAAGCCAGGTAGAGGTACAACCTGGTTGGTCAATGGTAGGAATGAATTCGGTTGGTGGCAGGGAGTAGTGGAAGGGATGGGGATGGATTGGGAAGGGAGGTTATTTGAAATTAGAGAACTCAACATCGAGTCCTCCGGGCTGTAGGCTGCCCTGATGGAAGATGAGGTTTTGTTCCTTCAATTTGCCCTGTGGTTCATTGTGGCAATGGAGGCAGCCACAGATTGTCATATCTGACAGGGAGCGGTTAGGGGAATTGAAATGGACGGTGATTGGGAGGTCTGGTTGGCCCCTGCGGGCCTGGCTGCGATGTTCGGTGAACCATTCCCTAAGTTTATGTTCACCAGACTACCACCGCCCAGCTTTGTCAGCGGATTTGATGGTGAACTGGGGATTGTTGCGAACTGAATCAAGTGCTGCACATTTGGAGAGGGTGTGGTTGGAGTGGGTTGGGGGGTGGGTGAATGCCAGATGCCCACCAGCCCTGATTTAAAAAAATCTTTACATCCCTTGAAATCTGTGCCCCAATCATTAATGGGTCCAAGGGAATGATTTCCTCCTGTCTTCCCTCTCTAGACCCCTCAATACAAGCCAACCATGTGCATAGGAAATCATGTCTCACAACATTGATTTGAGTTTTTTAAAGTAGTAATGAAGAGGATTGATGAGGGCAAAGTGGTGGACTTGATCCAAATTGACTTCAGTAAGGTGCTCAACAAGGTTCCCCATGGGAGACTGATTAGCAAGATTGGATCTCATGGAATACAGGGAGAACTAACTATTTGGATACAGAACTGGCTCAATGGTAGAAGGTAGAGGGTGGTGGTGGTGGAGAGTTGCTTTTCAGACTGGAGGGCTGTGACCAGTGGTGTGCAACATGGATTGGTGCTGGGTCTTTTACTTTTCGTCATTCATATAAATGATTTGATGTGAACATAGGAGATATAGTAAGTAAGTAAGTTTGCAGATGACACCGAAATTGGAGGTGTAGTGGACAGTGAATAAAGTTACCTCAGAGTACAATGCGATCTTGATCAGATGGACCAATGGGCTGAGGACTGGCAGATGGAGTTTAATTTAGATAAATGTAAGGTGCTGCATTTTGGAATGGCAAATCAGACCAGGACTTATACACTTAATGGTAAGGTCCTGGGGAGAGACCTTGGAGTACAGGTTCATAGTTCTTTGAAAGTAGAATTCCAGGTAGACAGGGTAGTGAAGGCAGCATTTGGTATATTTTCCTTTATTGGTCAGAGTATTGAGTACAGGAGTTGGGAGGTCATTTTGTGGCTGCACAAGACATTGATTAGGCCACTCTTGGAATATTGTGTGCAATTCTGGACTCCCTCCTCTTGGAAGGATGTTGTGAAACTTGAAAGGGTTCAGAAAAGATTTACAAAGATGCTGTCTGGGTTGGAGGATTTGAGCTATAGGGAGAGGCTGAAATTTCTGGGGATGTGTTCCCTGGATTGTCGGAGGCTGAGGGGTGACCTTATAGAGGTTTATAAAATCATGAGGGGCATGGATAGGATAAATAGACAGGTCTTTTCCCTGGGGTGGGGGAGTCTGAAGCTAGAGGGCATAGGTTTACGGTGAGAAGGGAAAATTTTAAAATGGACCTAGGGACTAACATTTTTATGCAAAGAGTGATATGTGTATGGAATGAGCTGCCAGAGGAAGTGATGGAAGCTGGTACAATTGCAATATTCAAAAGGCATTGAAAGGGAATATGAATAGGTAGGCTTTAGAGGGATATGGGGCAAGTGCTGGCAAATGGGACTAGATTAGGTTAGGATGTCTGGTTGACACGGACAAATTGGACAGAAAGGCCTGTTTCCATGTTGTACATCTCTATGACTCTATGTCTCCACTCAGTCTCCTCTGCTCCAAGAATAACAACCCCAATTCAATCAATCAATCTTCATAACTAAAAAACTCTCCTGTCCAGGCTACATCCTGGTAAATCTCATCTGCATCCTCTCCAGTGCAATCACATTTCTCCCATAATGTGAATTCCAGAGCTGCACACAATGTATAACCTCCCTATTTTCAAATTCTATATCTTGGCAAATAAAGCCAAGTGTCCCATGTTTTTTCTTAACCACACTGGCTTCCTGTCCCTACCTTAAAAGTACCAGTTAAGAACTCCAAGGATTCTCTGATCCTTGCTGCCTCCCAGATTCCTACCATTCACGTATTCCCATGCCTCATTTAATTTGCCAAAGTGCATCACCTCACACTAATCTGGATTAAATTCAAATTGTCATGGATCAGTATATCTGACCAATTCATCAAGATCCTCCAGTAATCCAAATTATCCTAACTACTTACGACCCCACCATATTTTGTATCATCAAACTGAATGACCAACCCTCTAATGTTCAAGTCTAAGTTATTTAGATATTCCACAAATATAAACAGCCTTAATACTGATCCCTGCAGAACCTCATTAAATACTGGCTTCCATTCACAAAAATGCCCCATAACCATCACTCTCTACTTCCTGCGTCTCAGTCAATTTTGGATCTAATTTGCCAAATTTCTTTGGATCCCAATGCCTTTCACCTTTGCATCCAATGTCATCTGATAGCATTGTCCACATCAATACAGCTAGTTACTTCTGGGGAAAAATACATTAAAGTTGGTCAGATGTTACCTCCCCTGAACAAAAGCATGCTGACTATTGTCGATTAATCCCTGCCTCTCCAAGTGCAGATTAATCCTGTCCCTCAGAATTGCTTACAATAGTTTCCCCATCACTGAGGTTAGACTGATTGGTTTGTAGTTTCCTGCTTTATCCAATGCTCCCTTCTTGAATAACAGCACCACACTGACTGTCCTCCAGTCTTTAAGAATTATGCTCCCTCGAAACCTTTCAAGCTATGACTTCCCCAGCTGTTGTTGAGTAAATTAAAATGCCTTACTATCACCACCCTATTACTTTTGTACTTCTAAAATTTGCCTGCATATCTGCTCTGCTATTTCTCCCCGACCCTTACTTTGGTTTGTAACAGGTTAGAAAAGGGCATGCATCTCATCATTCTTAATCACCCACATCATTATGGTATATCATTGGGCTAGATGGTCACCATTACTGCGGTTAAATTTCAATTTCAGATTAATTAAATTTAAATTTCATTAGCTGTCATGGAAGGACTGGAATTTATATCCCCAACTCACAGTGTTAGCCTGGACATCTGACTGACCGGTCTAATACATCGTCGTATCACGTCCCCCAAAGTCTCCACAAAATGTCTCAAGAAATTGTTCTACATTAAAAAACAGAAACTCAGTTGAGAGAGAAAGGACTCCTTTTTCATTCCACAAACTAAATTATAATGTAAAGGTACAGTACACAGAAGTGAGCATCTTTAGATTTATCCTTATTCTAAACACAAGAATATTGTTCTCACCTCCTGAGAATGGGATTAAACACAGATGAGTAAGCATCACATTCCCTCATGTGGCTAAACAGACACCCTCAACTACATGCATTCCAAAACACCACAGGGTTTGAATTATGCAGGTGCAAAGTTAAAAACCTTGAATCAGCATTTCTTCACACAGCATAAATTAACCTTCCCCTATCAACCCCAGTCTTTCACTGTTCAGTTTTATGTTGCTCCCATAGCCTCATCCAGCAGCATTAATAATATTTCAGGCTGCCAATTTAACATCTGCAATGATTCTATCATTCTCACTATATTAAGCTTTCCCCACTCTGAAGGATATTAATAATCAATGATTACTCTGTGATAATCAGTGGTAAACACAAATTAAGTTGCAATTAAAATTATATCAAATTCACAGGCAAAATGTCAGAATAGCAAAAGGTTACTTTATCTGACTCTGAATTCTGTCCACCATAAAGACTGAATACTTTGACTTCTAAAATTTCCAACCTCTGCCTCTGAACTTTGAAATCACCAAAGCCAGGATTTTGCCGTCTCCTCTGGACACTGATAGTGTATAATTTAAAATTCTCCTGCTGATATTCAATCCCATACAAAGCCACAATCAGTCACTTCCGATTTTCACTGACTGATGTTGGTAGCACTACAATTTTATGAGCTTTAAAATTTCCATCTCCAAGTCCTTTAACTTCAACCCAAAATGTGCCAGCTTTTCTCTAGCCCTTTGTAACAACAGCTTAAAACCAGGTACCAATCTTTGGTCATTCGTCTCATGTATGGCTCTATCTCTGAATCAGCTTCTGAATAATCCACTTAATAGCTTTGCCTATTAAGACAAAGAACGTACGAGCAGGGTAAGCCATTCAGCCCCTCGAGTCTGCTTCAACATTCTCAATCCTGGTGGGGGTCATTTACCTCAACACTATACTCCTGTGCTATCCCAGACCTCTCAATGTTATTAATTTAAAATGTATCACTTTCTGTAGTAAACATACTCAATGCCTGGGGTTCCACTACTCTGAAGGGTAGAACTCCAAAGATTCACTACCCTCTACTTGAAGATATTCCTCCTCAATTCAGTTCTCAGCGCCTTTCATTCTGAAACTGCCAGCCTCACCATACTCCTGCCTGGCTGTACGCCCCACGGCCAAAGGAAATATTCTTTGTGCATCTACTCTTTAAATCTTTAATAATTTCTATGAATTGCCTCTCATTCTTCTAAATTCCAGAAAGTTCTACTCTGCGACTGTCCCACCAACCCAGGAATCAGTCGAGTGAACTTCTACTGCACTCCATCTATTCATCGTTCTTTAGATGACAGAAGCAGAACTGTTCACA
This sequence comes from Chiloscyllium punctatum, assembly GCF_047496795.1. NCBI lineage: Eukaryota > Metazoa > Chordata > Chondrichthyes > Orectolobiformes > Hemiscylliidae > Chiloscyllium > Chiloscyllium punctatum. Next base: position 61,805,111 of record NC_092786.1, read on the forward strand.
CCAATGAAGGTGCAGTCTATACAGTGTCCTATACAACTGGAGCAGGACCTTTTAATTCCTGTACTCAAGGCTAATGTACTGTTTGCCTTCTGAATTACTTGCTGCACCTGCATTAGCTTTCAACATATGAACAAGGACACCTAAGCCTTTTTGGACATCACTTTCCAAAACCATTTAGGAAATGCTTTATACATTTGTTCAACCCCATACTAAATCACATATTCCATCTGCCCATTCACGCAGCCTGAAGCTTTTTTGCATCTTCAACATCACTCCCAAGTCTTGCAGCATCTGCAAACTAGAAAAATTCTAAATTAGCCCTATAGCCAAATTATTAATATAGATTGTGAACATCTGGGTCCAGGCACTGATTTAAGCACTCCACTCATCATACGCCTGCCAACTTGAAAATGACCTATTTATTCTTATTCTCTGCTTTCTGCCTTTTAATCAAGCTTCGACCCATTCTAGTATATTATGTGTTTTAATTTTGTTTCCTAACCTCCTGAATGGGACTTATCAAGCACCTTCTAGAAACCCAAATGCAATGTTCCACTGTATATACTTTGCTAGAAACATGCTCAAAATCTTCTCTCGGGATTTTTAAATATGATTTGGCTTTTATAAAGCCATTTTGATTCTGCCCAATTAGATAATTATTTTCTAAATACAAAGTAATCACATCTTTATTTAATTTTGATTGTTATCTATCTAAATAAATGTTTCTTTTCCTTTTTCAGATAATAGTGGACCTATTGTTAATTTCCAATATTTTTCTTTTTACATAAATGTTGATTATTCGTGATTAATTTTTCCAGGCCTCCTTTCCTTCAATTGTTGACATGAGTTCAACACAACCGCAAAATATCAAATTAAATTATTAAAACAATTGAACTTTGATACACAAAATATTAATACAGGTGACCCCCCTACTATCCGAAACTAGAGCATTCCCAGGAAACCTTTTACAGGCTGGAAATGGCGGAAAACGAAGGTGCATTATTTAAATTGGAAAAAGCATCGCCACTTCTCATAAAAGCAAAAATCCTCTTCAGATTCGTGAAAACAGGTACTTATGTATGTCTTTCATAAAAGCGAAATTTAAATCATTAATACTCTCAAAACTATATTTGTTTCTTGTAATAAAGATTGAGCATTAGCTCTGAAGTTAAATTAGTCAATAATAAACAACTGGTTCATGGCATGCATTGTAAAATTATTTAACAACCAAGCTGTAATAATGTTGACCATTCCTCAGTATTAAACACTAATCAGAGGTCTTACTTTCAAAGCACGAAACACCATGATTATTCGATGATACCAAACAATGAAATCAGACTGACAACCGTCATGACCTAATGATAGCGTGCAATTTATGGTGAAATTGAACACTAATGATTAACCAAAAATAATGACGCACATTTACTCAACAATATTAACATTGGGATTGGAAGCAAAAGAATGCACTCAATCAGCAAAGACCATTATAACCCATGGAGTGAGTATCAGAATATAGGAATTATCATCTCTCAGTTTTACCAAACATTTCTCAGCCTCAAACCAAATCTTATGTCGCGTGCAGGTAGACAGTAGCAAAGCCTCCTTCTCTACAAATTTGACAGTTAACAATATTTCACCTTCCCTATTTCAAGTCCAAGGTTATGCCTAATAATTAGGAAGATGAAAAGATTAAATTTGTGATACACATTTCTACTAAGTGGCAGCGATCCAATTAAGTACTGTGTTAATAACTGGAGAAGGATGACACTTATTGAAAGCTTGGACAGAAAACAACAATATAAACCACGCCAGAAAATTCTGTGGATACGAAACATGACACTGCCATTTCTTACGACCATGCCCATTATGTTCCAAGACACATTTATCAGTCACAAAGTGATACAAATAGGGTTCCATGAAAGTGTACTCAAGTCTAGTTGAGTAATTCTTCCATGTTACTAAGCTTAATGGCCCTCAATGATGTTACTAGCTAGGTTGTTTTCTCTGGAGGCTGAGGGGTGACATTATAAAAGTTTTTTTAAGATGATGAGGGGTACGGATAGGGTAAATAGGTCTTTTCCCCAGTGTAGGGGAGTTCAAATTCAGGGGCATAGGTTTAAGGTGAGAGGGGAAAGATTTAAGAGGAACTTATGGGGTAACTTTATCACTCACAGGGTGGTGCGTGTATGGAATGAGCTGCCAGAGGAAGTGGAGGAGGCTGGTACAATTACATTTAAAAGGCATCTGGATGGGTATATGAATAGGAGGGGTTTATATGGATATGGGCCAAATGCTGGCAAATGGGACTAGATTAATTTAGGATATCTGGTTGGCATGCACGAGTTGGACCAAAGGGTGTGTTTCCATACTGTATAGGTCTATGACTACTGAGAACTTTTTCTAACAATTTCTTTCAATGACCAGTACTATTCAGTGATGCTGCATTCAGGTTGTATTAACTATAGAATCTGTAATTTCAGTTATTAAGAATATGAGATAGCCTTCGCAAATAAGATTAAGGGTAATTCAAAGAGATTCTAAGTACATTAAGAGCAACGAGATGGACAGTAGGACCTCTTACAGATCATAGAAGTCGTCCTGTTGAACCTCAGGAAGTGATAGAGATATTAAATTAATATTTGATGTCAGTTTTTACGGAGGAGAAAGAAATGGAGGGGCTAGAGATCACAAGGAAATAAATATTGGTATTTTGAAAACAGTTCACATTACAGAAGAGGAAGTGCAAAGATCTTGTAAAATATAAAGGTGGATAAATCTCCAGGGCCTGATCTACTGTATCCCAGAATTTTGTGGGAAGATAGGGAGGAAATTGCAGGGCCCGTTGCTGAAATACTTGTAATTTATAAATATGGGTGAGATGCTGAATGACTGGAGTGCCTAACCCTTTCTTTAAGGAGGGATGTAAGGAAAAGCCTGGAAAACATAGACCTGTGAGACTGACTTTGGTGGTAGGTAAGTTGTTGAAAGTGATTCTAAAAAATAGGTTTTATATGCATTTGGAGATGCAAGGAATAGGGATCAGCATGGTTTTGTGCAAGGGAAATATAGTCTCACCAGCTTGACTGAGTTTTTCGAGGAAGTAACCAAGATGACCGATGACAGCAAAGCAGTAGACATTGTTACTTGGACTTTACTAAAGCCTTTGACAAGGTTCGGCCTGGGGCGGCATGGTGGCTCAGTGGTTAGCACTGCTGCCTCACAGCACCAGGGACCCGGGTTCAATTTGTGCCTCAGGCAACTGTTTGCGTGGAGTGTGCAGGTTCCCCCCATGTCTGCGTGGGTTTTTACCCGTTTCCTCCCACAATCCAAAGATATATAGGTCAGGTGAATTGGCCTTGATAAATTGCCCATGGTTATACTAACCATAGTGTTAGGTGCATTAGTTAGGGGAATGGGTCTGGGTGGGTTACTCTTCAGAGGGTCGGTGTGGACTTATTGGGCCAAAGGGCCCGTTTCCACACTGTAGGTAATCTAAAGTTGATCACATGAGATTCTGGGTGAGCTTGCCAATCGAATATAAAATTGGCTTAATGAGACGGAGACTGATGATAAAGAGTTTTTTTTGGACTGGAGGCCTGTGACCAGCAGTGCTCCTCATGGAGCGTTGTTGAGTCTGCTGTTATTTGCCATTTACATAAATGGTTCAGATGAGAATTTGAAAAGCATGGCTAGTAAATCTGCAGGTGACACCAAAATTGGTGGTATAGTTGTCAGTTGAAAAAGATTATCCAACTGTGTCACGTTTGGGTCTCCCTGTTATTAAGATGGAGAGGGCTCCAAAGAGATTTACCAGGATGTTGCCAGGAATGGAGGGTTTGAGTTATAAAAAGAGGCAGGGACATTTTTTTTCCCCCCACTGAAGCACAGGACGTTGACAGACGACCTTATAGGGTTTATAAAATCATGAGGAGTAGGTAAGATCAATGGTAGGTCACAGATATGTACAGCATGGAAACAGACCCTTCAGTCCGACTTGTCCACACCAACCAGATATCCTAACCCAATCTAGTCTCATTTGCCAGCACTTGGCAGATATCCCTCTGAACCCGGCCGAACCAATGTCCTGTACAGCTGTAACATGACCCCCCAACTCCTGTACTCAATACTCTGGCCAATAAAGGAAAGCATACCAAACACCTTCTTCACTATCTATCTACCTACAACTGTACTCCAAGGTCTTTGTTCAGCAGCTCTCCTCAGGACTTGACCATTAAGTGTACACGTCCCGCTAAGATTTGCTTTCCCAAAATGCAGCACCTCGCATTATCTAAATTAAAACTCCAAGGGCCACACCTCAGCCCGTTGGCCCATCTGATCAAGATCCCATTGTACTCAGAGGTAACTTTCTTCACTCTCCACTACACCTCCAATTTTGGTGTCATCTGCAAACTTACTAACTATACTTATGTTCCCTAGAGTGGGGGGATTTCAAAACTAAGGGGCATATTTTCAATTGAGGGAAGAAAGGTTTTAAAAAGACACGAGGGGCAATTTTTTTTTGTTACAGAATAGTTTGTGTATGGAGTGAACTTCCAGAGAAAGTGATGGATGCGGGTAAATCACAGTTTTAGATAAGTACATAAATAAACATTTGGAGGGATACCAGCCAAGTGCAGGCAGATGGGACTAGTTTAGTTTGGGATTATGGTCAGCATGGACTGGTTTGACCAAAGGTCTGCTTCCATACTGTGTGACTCTACGTTTTAGTTTGTTTTTGAGATGTGGGTAAATTTTATCCAAGGATCATTCACCAAATCATAATCAGTTTATTGAATTCAATTCCACAAGTTTAGTTTGAACCAGAACTATCAAACAAACAGCAGTACCACACTAGACCCACTCTCGGGCACCAAAATTAACATCACAACCTAGATATTAAAATCGGTCAATTTTGGTTACAGCTGCATAGGGTATGATAATGATTTTTCTGTAAAACCACTACCATAACTCAGCGACAGTCCCCCCTGGGGGGGGGGGGGGGGGGGGGAGAGAGGTGGGGGTGGAGGAGGGAGGGGGGGAGGAGGAGGAGAGCGGGTCGATGGGGGGAGGGGAAGAGGGGGGGGAGGGGAAGAGGGGGGGGAGGGGAAGAGGGGGGGGAGGGGAAGAGGGGGGGGGGGAGGGGAAGAGGGGGGGGAGGGGAAGAGGGGGGGGAGGGGAAGAGGGGGGGGAGGGGAAGAGGGGGGGGAGGGGAAGAGGGGGGGGAGGGGAAGAGGGGGGGAGGGGAAGAGGGGGGGGAGGGGAAGAGGGGGGGAGGGGAAGAGGGGGGGGGAGGGGAAGAGGGGGGGGGAGGGGAAGAGGGGGGGGGGAGGGGAAGAGGGGGGGGAGGGGAAGAGGGGGGGGAGGGGAAGAGGGGGGGGGGGGAAGAGGGGGGGGGGGGAAGAGGGGGGGGGGGGAAGAGTGCGGGGGGAAGAGTGCGGGGGGAAGAGTGCGGGGGGGAAGAGTGCGGGGGGGAAGAGTGCGGGGGGGAAGAGTGCGGGGGGAAAGAGTGCGGGGGGGAAGAGTGCGGGGGGGAAGAGTGCGGGGGGGAAGAGTGCGGGGGGGAAGAGTGCGGGGGGGAAGAGTGCGGGGGGGAAGAGTGCGGGGGGGAAGAGTGCGGGGGGGAAGAGTGTGGGGGGGAAGAGTGCGGGGGGGAAGAGTGCGGGGGGGAAGAGTGCGGGGGGGGAAGAGTGCGGGGGGGAAGAGTGCGGGGGGGAAGAGTGCGGGGGGGAAGATGCGGGGGGAAGATGCGGGGGGGAAGATGCGGGGGGGAAGGGAAGAGTGCGGGGGGGGAAGAGTGCGGGGGGGGAAGAGTGCGGGGGGGGGGAAGAGTGCGGCGGGGGGGGGAAGAGTGCGGCGGGGGGAAGAGTGCGGGGGGGGGGAAGAGTGCGGGGGGGGGGAAGAGTGCGGCGGGGGGGGAAGAGTGCGGCGGGGGGAAGAGTGCGGGGGGGGGAAGAGTGCGGGGGGGGGGGAAGAGTGCGGCGGGGGGGAAGAGTGCGGGGGGGGGAAGAGTGCGGGGGTGGGGAAGAGTGCGGGGGGGGTGGGGAAGAGTGCGGGGGGGGTGGGGAAGAGTGCGGGGGGGGGTGGGGAAGAGTGCGGGGGGGGTGGGGAAGAGTGCGGGGGGGGTGGGGAAGAGTGCGGGGGGGGGTGGGGAAGAGTGCGGGGGGGGTGGGGAAGAGTGCGGGGGGGGTGGGGAAGAGTGCGGGGGGGGGTGGGAAGAGTGCGGGGGGGGTGGGGAAGAGTGCGGGGGGGGTGGGGAAGAGTGCGGGGGGGGGGTGGGGAAGAGTGCGGGGGGGGTTGGGAAGAGTGCGGGGGGGTGGGGGAAGAGTGCGGGGGGGGTGGGGAAGAGTGCGGGGGGGGTGGGGAAGAGTGCGGGGGGGGGTGGGGAAGAGTGCGGGGGGGGTGGGGGAAGAGTGCGGGGGGGGTGGGGAAGAGTGCGGGGGGGGTGGGGAAGAGTGCGGGGGGGGTGGGGAAGAGTGCGGGGGGGGGTGGGGAAGAGTGCGGGGGGGGGTGGGGAAGAGTGCGGGGGGGGTGGGGAAGAGTGCGGGGGGGGGTGGGGAAGAGTGCGGGGGGGGGGTGGGGAAGAGTGCGGGGGGGGTGGGGAAGAGTGCGGGGGGGGTGGGGGAAGAGTGCGGGGGGGGGTGGGGAAGAGTGCGGGGGGGGTGGGGAAGAGTGCGGGGGGGTGGGGAAGAGTGCGGGGGGGTGGGGAAGAGTGCGGGGGGGGTGGGGAAGAGTGCGGGGGGGGGTGGGGAAGAGTGCGGGGGGGGTGGGGAAGAGTGCGGGGGGGGTGGGGAAGAGTGCGGGGGGGGTGGGGAAGAGTGCGGGGGGGGTGGGGAAGAGTGCGGGGGGGGGTGGGGAAGAGTGCGGGGGGGGGTGGGGAAGAGTGCGGGGGGGGGTGGGGAAGAGTGCGGGGGGGGGTGGGAAGAGTGCGGGGGGGGGTGGGGAAGAGTGCGGGGGGGGGGGTGGGGAAGAGTGCGGGGGGGGGGTGGGGAAGAGTGCGGGGGGGGGTGGGGAAGAGTGCGGGGGGGGGGGGGAAGAGTGCGGGGGGGGGTGGGGAAGAGTGCGGGGGGGGGGTGGGGAAGAGTGCGGGGGGGGGGTGGGGAAGAGTGCGGGGGGGGGTGGGGAAGAGTGCGGGGGGGGGGTGGGGAAGAGTGCGGGGGGGGGGTGGGAAGAGTGCGGGGGGGGGGGTGGGGAAGAGTGCGGGGGGGGGGTGGGAAGAGTGCGGGGGGGGGGTGGGGAAGAGTGCGGGGGGGGGGTGGGGAAGAGTGCGGGGGGGGGGTGGGGAAGAGTGCGGGGGGGGGGGGGGGGTGGGAAGAGTGCGGGGGGGGGGGGTGGGGAAGAGTGCGGGGGGGGGTGGGGAAGAGTGCGGGGGGGGGGTGGGGAAGAGTGCGGGGGGGGGTGGGGAAGAGTGCGGGGGGGGGGTGGGGAAGAGTGCGGGGGGGGTGGGGAAGAGTGCGGGGGGGGTGGGGAAGAGTGCGGGGGGGGGGGGTGGGGGAAGAGTGGCGGGGGGGGTGGGAAGAGTGCGGGGGGGGTGGGGAAGAGTGCGGGGGGGGTGGGGAAGAGTGCGGGGGGGGTGGGGAAGAGTGCGGGGGGGTGGGGAAGAGTGCGGGGGGGGTGGGGAAGAGTGCGGGGGGGGGTGGGGAAGAGTGCGGGGGGGGGGTGGGAAGAGTGCGGGGGGGGTGGGGAAGAGTGCGGGGGGGGTGGGGAAGAGTGCGGGGGGGGTGGGGAAGAGTGCGGGGGGGGGTGGGGAAGGAGTGCGGGGGGGGGTGGGGAAGAGTGCGGGGGGGGGGGTGGGGAAGAGTGCGGGGGGGGTGGGGAAGAGTGCGGGGGGGGGGTGGGGGAAGAGTGCGGGGGGGGGGTGGGGAAGAGTGCGGGGGGGGGGTGGGGAAGAGTGCGGGGGGGGGGGGGTGGGGGAAGAGTGCGGGGGGGGTGGGGAAGAGTGCGGGGGGGGGGGGTGGGGAAGAGTGCGGGGGGGGGGGTGGGGAAGAGTGCGGGGGGGGGTGGGGAAGAGTGCGGGGGGGGGGGTGGGGGAAGAGTGCGGGGGGGGGTGGGGGAAGAGTGCGGGGGGGGGTGGGGAAGAGTGCGGGGGGGGTGGGGAAGAGTGAGGGGGGGGAGGGGAAGAGTGCGGGGGGGGTGGGGAGAGTGCGGGGGGGGTGGGGAAGAGTGCGGGGGGGGGTGGGGAAGAGTGCGGGGGGGGTGGGGGAAGAGTGCGGGGGGGGTGGGGAAGAGTGCGGGGGGGGGGTGGGGGAAGAGTGCGGGGGGGGTGGGAAGAGTGCGGGGGGGGGTGGGGAAGAGTGCGGGGGGGGTGGGGAAGAGTGCGGGGGGGGTGGGGAAGAGTGCGGGGGGGGGTGGGGAAGAGTGCGGGGGGGGGTGGGGAAGAGTGCGGGGGGGGTGGGGAAGAGTGCGGGGGGGGTGGGGAAGAGTGCGGGGGGGGGTGGGGAAGAGTGCGGGGGGGGGTGGGGAAGAGTGCGGGGGGGGTGGGGAAGAGTGCGGGGGGGGTGGGGAAGAGTTGCGGGGGGGGGTGGGGAAGAGTGCGGGGGGGGGTGGGGAAGAGTGCGGGGGGGGTGGGGAAGAGTGCGGGGGGGGTGGGGAAGAGTGCGGGGGGGGGTGGGGGGAAGAGTGCGGGGGGGGTGGGGAAGAGTGCGGGGGGGGGTGGGGAAGAGTGCGGGGGGGGTGGGGAAGAGTGCGGGGGGGGTGGGGAAGAGTGCGGGGGGGGGTGGGGAAGAGTGCGGGGGGGGTGGGGAAGAGTGCGGGGGGGGTGGGGAAGAGTGCGGGGGGGGGTGGGAAGAGTGCGGGGGGGGTGGGGAAGAGTGCGGGGGGGGGTGGGGAAGAGTGCGGGGGGGGTGGGGAAGAGTGCGGGGGGGGTGGGGAAGAGTGCGGGGGGGGTGGGAAGAGTGCGGGGGGGGGTGGGGAAGAGTGCGGGGGGTGGGGAAGAGTGCGGGGGGGTGGGGAAGAGTGCGGGGGGGGGGGTGGGGGAAGAGTGCGGGGGGGGGGTGGGGAAGAGTGCGGGGGGGGGGTGGGGGGAAGAGTGCGGGGGGGG